>NC_051162.1:80087439-80208843 GCF_013339745.2 Dermacentor silvarum | reverse complement strand
CCTCTGTGCCAAACGAGGCGTTGAGAAAAGGTCACTTCGCGCTCCGCTTGTGAGGTCCACGCCCACGTCGACGGCAAACTTGGCTGAGATGTTCACAGCAGCATATGCTACCCGCGAACTATGTTATTTCAAAACCAAGGTAGATATACCTGGTAGCGAAGCTTCCATAGAAGCCCATACGTTCAAAACATGGTTGCTTACCGGCGGTTCATGGGGCTTAGTGCCATCTGTGTGAGGAGGGAACACTTCCGGCGGAAGAAAAAATAATTTGACGTCATATCCATCAAAAACAGAAGTGACGTCATTTTGTTCGTATAGGCGCGAAATTGTTTTCGGAGGCCTGCCATTAGGCTGTATATTCAAATGCCCGCCATTCGACTTCATGGGCGTTCCGAGTTTGCAGCGGAAAAGCGATGCCGGAAAAGATCAGCCGTACGGGTGTCGAAATCGCATCGCTGCACAGAACATACTTTCTTTGGAGGCCGACGAACACTTTGGGCGTAGATTGCGTAGAGTGCTCGTCCTTTCGTCGGACGCCAAGCCCGTCGTCTAGCGCTGTTGCACGAAAACAACTAAAGTAAACAAGTATCTGACAGTCGCAACTCACTACATTTGACTGCACAGGTTAAGAAACAATAAAACTACCCGCGTCACCTAATGCAGACAAACGTCGACATGCAAAACAACACAACATGCGAGGGGGAGTATTGCAACATGTGAACTTTGCGAGCGCGTCTTTCCACGCATTCCAAGAGCTGCATTGCATTGCAAGTGATAGCGGCGTCAACGCCCGCCGCTATCGATGGACGCTCTCACGGTGGGCCTTGAAAAAAGGTACATATCGATAATGATCTAGTAAAATACAGTTGTATCTTTTCTCGCCATGCATATATAAAATGAATTAGGAATTTTATTTTCGCTGAATGATCTAACTGCGTCTCGCTTTAATTTAAAAACGCTTTTTTTTCTTTCCCAGTGTTTATTCCCTCCAAACATAGTCGCGCTTCAATCGCTGCTCCATAACCACCTTGCTGATGTCGGTGTCAATTGGTTCTGAACCGCTTTACGCCCGAAGCTTCGCGACCTATGTGGATCGACCTTGCACAAACCCTGAGGGTGGTTCAGGGCCCCTTAAAGCTTCGCCTTTGAGTGGAACGCGATAGCATTCAAAGATATCCATGGTTGCTTATCAGGCTTTTTTCTCGTATATTCAAATTACAATCTGGCGCTAGCACGCCTGTAGGTTGTGCTTTAGTTTACTATATTTTCTGACGTATTACTTTCAGAAATTAAATTTTGTTCACTAATGCCTTGCGTCATGCGAAGGGCCTGTGCGCTCGGGGTAGTTCGGGATTATGTGGTTCGGCATGATTATCTCCGCCAGACGCCGATGCTTAACGCCGAGCCGACACCGATGCCGATGCCGGATTTTCTGCGAGACGGGATCCTTAACGCTTTCGCGTTAAAACGCATTTATGCTAGCCGGGTGTCCTATAAGGATGAGGATGTGCGCTGCCCTTCCGCACACGAGCCCGCGCGTGTGACGAACGTGCGCACATAATGTATCTGTCCGTGCTGCCTTGAAGCTCTGCCCGTTCCATTTGTCGCACAGCATGTGCTGCGACCGTAATCGATATTATGGCAAAACACTGTCCCAAACTGGTGCCCACTGCGACAGACCTCAAACGGCCGCTGGAACAGTACTTTGCCTTTACGTTTCCGTGTAACATAGTTGTGTTTTCTCGTATATTCGAAATGTAATCCTAATTTATCACGTCTGCATCTTGTGTGTAAGTCGTGCTTTGCGCATTTTTCTGAAGCAGTTTGCTCTTAGAGAATATTTAGTCCAATAGGGCACTTGCGCTTGATGGAGGGCCAACAAAATAATGAGGACGTATGCTTCATTTCCGTGAACGTACGTGTGCGCGTGACGTGCGTCGCTTGCGGTGGTGGTGCTTGTTTAACGTCGGCAACAGCTATATCGCTGTGCGTCCACTTTCAATATGGGCTTCTTAGATTTTCCTCTTCTGGCTACCCGTGGGCTGCCAGAGCCAGCCAGGGCGCTTTCGTTTCTCGGTTGCTCCGCCCCGAGCTGACGCACTCCGCCGCGCGTTCGTTTTTACTCGGGCTGGACGGTTCTGGCTACCCACGGGATGCCAGAACCAGCAAGGACGACTTTGTTCTGGCTGCTCTCTGGAAGTTCTCTGGCTAGCCGAAGACAAAAAGCGGCGATGAGCGCTCTCCGCCATCTTTGTGGGGACTTGACGGACTGCAACGCGGGCGCTTAAGGACTTTTGCCTCGATCGGCCAACTGGCTTGCGTCGAATGCTAGCGCGCGCCGCCCGGCTGACGTGGTTTTGGACTTTTGTCTCGGCGCTCGCGTACTCGTCCGCGCCATTCCCGACGCCGCGCGTGCGTGGATTGCTGGTTGCAATGCTTCTAGCGTTATCTTACTAGGGTTCTAATGCACTGTTCTGCCTTGCGAGGCAGTGCCATACGAGCGGCGGCGACCATTTGAAGCTTTCTTTTGTGTGTTTGTGTAGCCGTGAATGCTTCTTCCCGGCCGTGAACAGTGCACTGCGCTCTCGATCATGCCTGCATCGTATCTTCATCGTGTTCCGCGCAAGTTGGCCGCGAAGCTGTAGACGCTCATTCCCACACATTGCGGTGCCTTTTGGTTCATCTTTCTCTGGTGGTGACCCTTTTCACATCGCTCGATACCCTGCTTTATCGTGTCTTGTCAAATGATTTTAAATGTCGCCGGTACGGCCGACGTCCTCGAGGCATCCTCGAGCGATCGCTTTCGCGATCACTTACGTGCGGTTTGTTGCGCGGTGCACAGTGTGGTGCCCTACGCGCGTCCTGTGCCCAATCACGCGAAATCTCGCAGAAGTGATCGTATTCCCGAAGCAACTACATATTTCAAGCTGGCAACGTATATAAATAGACTAACTACTCCAAACGCGCTCGCGCGCAGCCAGCTGCCATGCTGGTCGCATGTTAATGTTTATCCCATGGTTATCCCACGGCCAGCTGTCTGGGTGTTCGATTTTGCAAACTTCATGCAGCTTCGGGTTGTCTTGGGTTCCTAGCCCATGTGACTTCCTATCAGGATCGGAACTAGCTCGCGGCCGTCAGGCTGCCAACGGCTCCCAGAATTCCCGAAATCTAAGAAGGCCAGTGTGGAATGAAGGCGTAATTTTTTTACAGCGAAGCTGTGATAGACTAGGTTCCAGGAGATCGCGTCCATGTACACCAGAAGTAGGCAAAATTTTTTTGCGTCTCGTTTTGTCGCGTGTCGGTCACTTGGTATTTACAAAATTGGCATGGAAGGGTACAAATGAATGACTAACATGACTGATAGGTCATGACATCAATAACATCAAATGCTCGTCAGTTACGTCACGATTAACGATAATAAGATTTTTCTCTGGCGATGAACCCCTGGCAACCTAGCCCCGGGCACCAACAGCCATAACCGTTGGACAAATAAAGTTTATTCCTATCTTAAAATCACGTGTGGCGCATTCCCGCTTTGGATATGCGGGTATGAGCCAGGCACAAGAAAGAAGGGAGGAAGGAAGGAAGGAAGAGAGAAAGAAGAAAGAAGGAAGGAATGTAAGAAAGAAATCAAGTATGGCCCATACCCGCGTTGTATATGTGAGTATGAGCCTCCGAGAGCAGGAGGGGGAGAGATCTCGGCGGTGTCGCGCCAATGCCTCGGCAGAAGATCGGGCCCGCGATGCGGAGCGCATCGCGGGCGGACTTGGCGCAGCAAACGCACTACCTGGCCATCGCGCCGGGCGAAAACAAGACGCCGCTGTCCTTGCTTTTGACGAACATGCTGAAGACGCTCAATATAGTCAATAATAATAATATATAAATTCACTATAGTAATATTCACTACAGCAGACCCGCCATAGTCACAGCTTTGCTGGGTTCCATCTTCACAATAGTGGAAAAGCTCTGATTTTTTTTTGTAAGCATTGAACGAATCTTCTATGGCAGATTTGGTAGCATTCAAGCTTATTTAACCCCCTTTTTCTTTAATTTTGGACGTCGGATTTAATTTTAAAAGGTAATAAATTTTGCGTCTTCATCTCGCACCAATGAAACAGAGCATGCTGGCACCGCAGAATAGGCGGCCTTCCTATAATATTATCCGCTAAAAACTCCCCGTCCCAAAAAGTGCGATGAAGTTTAACACTGAACATGATTGAACGTATGACTATGTACTGATCCAGAAGGTTTTGCAAATCAAACATCTGCTGCGACGTCCCATATCAATGTTTAGTACAACAGGCCATCATTCAAACTTCGGTACACACATCGCCTAGAGGCGTTTCCCGCCGACTTAGCAGCGAGGCGCGCTCGGTTTCCATAATGCCAGGATTGGACGTTGACATTAATTAAATAATATTTCGAATTAGGTGCGATTTTCAAGTATAAAAGAAAGGGGGTACATTAAAATGTGGCTGCCTGCAAATTTGCCATATAGACAATTGCCCTCACGATTCTACTAAAAGGTCATTGCTGAATGTTTGATAATTTTTATACAGTGAAACTTCACTTGAACGAACTTAAAGGAACCCCAGGAAAAAGTTAAAGTGAGACTTCGCTGAACTTAAATAGCTTTGTTTCAACTTGTTAATAGGAGCGAAAGAAAACCTCAGTTGTTGAAATAAAATTTGAACCCTTTTATTTGCAATGCTGCTTATTTGAATGTGAATTTCTGCTTATTTAGCATGTTTGGAAGAATGCAGTAATCTTTTGCTGCACTTGTGCACTTAGGACAGCAGTGGTCATGAATTGAGTCACCGTGTCCAAGCTCGTATAAACCTTCTCCGGCACAACGCTCTGCTGAGCAGTGAAGGACGTCCCTTTTGCAAGTGCATCAGGTGCTTCTTTAGCTGAAATTCTTGTTGCTTCCTCTACAAGGGTTACCTCTGCCTCCTCCTCTTCTTCTTCCTAAGGTAGGACGCTCGCTGCAAACACCCGTGTACTTAGATTTAGGTGCACCTTGGTTGTCAAAATTTCCGCAGTCTCCCACTACGGCGTGCCTCATAATCAGAACTGGTTTTGGCACGTAAAACCCCATAATTTAATTTTTAATATCTTCTGTAGACACAGTGGTGCATGTCTCAACGCGAGTTACAGGTGACATAGTCCTCAAAAGGCGAAGCGCTGTCTGTACCCAGTCTTTCAAAAGGGTGGAAAACTGACGTGAAGTTTGGCGGAAGAAATTCACCTTGGATGTTGGGTTGTACTTGTGCGGTTATACTTGTGATCAATATGACGTGGGAGGCATTTGATGGCGTCACCAAATTTGTTCGTAGAACTTAAATGCGCTCTGCACTATATCTCGTTAAACTGAAATGCAATAGCATTGGGTCCGGTGGCGCTTCGGCGGGGGATTTAAAAAAAGTTCGTACAACTGAATAGTTCGTTTAACTGATGTGCGTTCAAGTGGTATTTTACTGTATATAAACTCGCGTAATTAGCGGCAAATATGTCAGTCTCACCTAGAAACATCGACGCGAAAAAAGAAGACACGGTCCTTAAGTTCGAAGCCTATTTAAAAATTCTGTTAAAAATACGCCTTGTAGAACACCCTCTGATGATTCATTCACAGCAATAGCATGCCCACAGCATCCGCGGAGCTCTGCATGTTACAAGACCGTGCGAATAAAAATTTCCTGCCACATTTCATTCTTGTTCAATAAACTTACTTTCAAAAGTTTTGTGTGTGTGAGTTCTTGACATCTCGCTTTAACCTTGACACTTGTATGCCTACCTCTATAATTTGTATTGCTTGCAACTTCAGGGAGACGGGGGCCTTTGTACCGCTTAGGCGAATTGAGTATGGTGATCAAGTGTACATTCATATCCAGTGCTGTCGCTAGAGTGAGGGCCATAGGCAGCGGCGGCCGCCGTGACACCCCCACCCCTTTCGTTTCAATGAAACACGCACAATTTTATAATCATGGCTTGGTTCAGCGTCTAGTTTGTGCTCTAGGTAAGGATTTTTGTTTGTATTTGAAATATACAAAGTAACATTTGCTCAACACAACTCCCAATCCAGCAATACGTCACATCGAAAGCGCGCAATAACGTCTTTATTTTCTATGAGCCCTCAGAAAAGCAGGAGTATGGAATGCTTTTGTTTACAAGAAGAATTCTGAAAAATAAACCCAGGAAATAATTGGCCTCATATTAATGTACAGATAAAGTTTTAAAAATTACAGGTGCACCTAAAACACCCGACATACAATATTTGAGCACGTGTAATTAGATGACCACTTATGACTAATGAAATCGGAAGTGGTGCATGGCGCAATGGCTTTAAGAGTGGCAATGCGGGCTAGTTCGTATACGTGTGGCATAGTGGAACCAGCGATAAAACGTGAGCACATTCAGAAGCACTTCCTTATTCTACTCGGGCCGATCAATTTTCTCGCTCTACTATTTCAAGCGTAATGACTGTCGAATGTGGTGAACATGCGCAAAACTGAATTTACATCCTCAGGGATTACTAACATAAATAACAGAAAGGTGAAACATAGCAAACAATGTAAGGGAATACGATAACACACGCAATGATGGGCGTGGAAATGCCAAGACAGATTCATACACTGAATTAGCAATTAGAGAACCTACAATCGTGTACGCGGAAAAAGTCACCGGGGAAACCGCAATCAAGTGGATCAGGCTCTTGAATGGAGCCACGCCGAAATAGACCAATCTTCCAGAAATCACAAAGAACAAATTATTAAGTTGTTGCGGATGAGCTGGGTTTATTTACAAGATGATAGAGGGGGCATAGAGACGGGATCGCAGGCAGTCAGGCATTCTCTAACACACGCGCAGTTTTTCGATCTCTGCTTCTTCGGCTCCACCGCGCAGCATAACAATATCATGTTTGCTAAATAAGCATGTCACTCGATTCATCCGTTATAGCGATGAAGAGCGGACTGGTACGGAAACGTAGGAACACTTAGAAGAACCGCCATGCTTCATGTACTGTAATAGCTAAAATATCGGCCTTCTTATAAAAGCGGACATTCACGCATAGACTGCATAGCATAGAAAATGCCGCTCCAAAAATGAAAAGTTTGCTTTTCTGGCCTCCTGGGCTGTAAATTTGCTTATTACCTAATCAAATTCGGTGCTTTTTACCACATCGTATTCAATAGAAAACAATACAAGATGGTAAACTAGCGCTTACGTAAGTGTTTATAAGTCTCAATTCATCACCATCAGCCTATATTTCTGTCCACTGAAGGAAGAAGGTTAATGTCCAGATCCCTGTGTTGTAATGCCCTGTGATCTCCAATTACCCCTGTCTTGCGCTAGCTGATTCCAACTTGCGCCTGCAAATTTCCTAAATTCATCACCCCACCCAGTTTTCAGCTGTCCTCGACTGCGCTCTTCTCTTGGTATCTATTCTGTAACTTTAATGGTCCACCGGTTATCCATCCTACGCATTACGTGGCCTGCCCAGCTCGATTTCTTTCTCCTAATGTCAATTAGAATATCGGTTACCCCCGTTTACTCTCTCATCCACACCGTTATCTTCCGGTCTCTTAACGTTCCGCCTAAAATTTTTCCTTTCATTGCTATTTGTGCTGTCCTTAGCTTGCTCTCGAGCTTAGTTTTTAACTTCCAAGTTTGTTGCCTAATCTGTTAGCACCGGTAGAATGCAATGATTGTACACTTTTCTTTCAACGACACTGGTAAGCTCCCAGTCAGGATTTGGCAATGCCTGCCGTATGCGCTCCAACCCAATTTTACTCTTCGGTAAGTTTCTTTCTCATGATCGGGGTCCCCTGTGAGTAACTTTTCATTATATTCAATAATGACCTAACTGAACGTTTGTCTAGCCGTGTTAGGTTATATGCAGATGATTGCTGTATTTACCGTGAAATTTCATCTGAAGCAGACAGCGAACAGCTAAAAAGCGGCCTGAACAATGTGATGACTTGGTGTTCCACTTGGAACATGACCCTCAATCTATCCAAATGCAACCGGCTAAGATTAACAAACAAAAAACAGCCCCTGACGGCAAGCTATTTCATGAACGCCACACAGCTGTCCCTTGTGAAATAATATAAGTACCTAGGAGTTATTTTTTACAGCACTTTAATATGGAATGCGCACGTTCATTACATTTTAGCGAAGGCTAGCAACACATTAAACTTCTTGAGACACAACTTTAAACAAGCACCGGCCTTTCTGAAGGAAACCCTGTATATGTAGAATGTACGCCCACTTTTGGAATACGCGTGTAGCACTTGGGACCCTTGTACCAAAGTTAACATCGATGCTCTGGAGCGTGTACAATCGCGAGCAGTCCGTTTCGTCACAGGTGATTATGACTATTCTAAAAGGGCTTTTGAAATCAGAAATACTTTGGGATGGCCTCTTCTTAAAGACAGGCGCAAATATTTACGTTTGTCTTTGTTTTATAAAATGTTTCATGGTTTAACGGGCATTGAAAAAGAAAACTACATACTGGAGCCTACATATATATCTGCCCGTACTGATCACACATTAAAAGTGCGCGAGTTTGCTACCAGAATAAATCTTTTCAAGTATTCATTGTTCCCACGCACAATTAAACAATGGAACAAACTCCCGCAAGAAATTGTCTCCGCTCCCCTTTCAACATTTCCACTTGTCCTTCAAAGTTCTATTTCAGCGCAGCCTGGGCTCACATGAAAGTTATTGTTTACAGTTTCTTCTCCTCCTTCTAGCGATTTGTGCTTACATTTGTGCCTGCTTCTGTTTGTCCGTCTATTTGTGCTTCTATTTGTGCTTGATTTGTGCTTGCAGGTCGATCTGTGCGATTTGTCCTAGCAATTTATTATTTTTTGCCTTTGTTAATTTTAAACGAAATTTCATAGTTGTACTGTGGATAATTCCGAATGAGATGTCACCAATCTGCATTTTCCTATGCATTTGTATTTTTTGTATTTGAATGTTAATACTACCCCCCTACACTAATACCCCACAAGGGCGCTGTAGGTACTGTAAATAAATAAATAAATGAATAAATTGACCTAGATAAACGTACTCATTTACGGACTCGAGACGTTGACTGGCGATCCTGAATTTTGTTCCCTTGCCAGGCTATTGAACAGTATCTTTGTCTACTGCATATAATCTTCGAGCCCACTCTTACACTTTCTCGGTTAAGGTCCTCAATCGTTTGTTGTAATTTGTCCCCATTGTTGCTGAATATGACAATGTCACCTGCACACCGAAGGTTGCCGAGACATTCGCCGTTTATCCTCACTGCTAAGCATTCCCACTCTAGGAGCTTGAATACTTCTATAAGCATGCAGTGAATAGCATTGGAGAGATTGTGTGTCCTTGCCTGACCCCTTTCTTGTTAGGTAACTTTCTACTTTTGTTGTGGAGAACCAAGGTTGTTTTTGCAATCCTTGTAGATATTTTCCAAGATATTTACGTATGCCTCCTGTACTCCTTAATTACGCAATGCCTCTATGACTGCTGGTATCTCTACTGATTCAAATACTTTTTCATAATATATCAAAGCCATACAGAGAGCTTGATTGTACTCCGCTGATTTCTCTATTACCTGATTTATGACATGGATACGATCCATCGTATCCATTACTCCGGGATATCATTAGTGTTATCGAATGGATACCGAGAGAAGTGAAGCGCAGTCGAGGTCGGCGGAAAACCAGATGGGGTGATAGAGTTAGGAAATTTGCAGGCGCAAGTTGGAATACGCTAGCGCAAAACAGGGGTAATTGGAGATCGCAGGGAGAGGCCTTCGTCCTGCAGTGGACATAAAATAGGCTGATGATGATGGTGGTGATGATGATGATGGTGATGATGATGATTCCTTCCTCAAGCCAGCCTGTTCCCTTGGTTGTCTGAAGTCAAGTGTTGCCCTGATTGTATTGAAAATTATCTTGGTGAATATTTTATACAATACTGAAAGCAAGCTAATGGGTATATTCTCCAATTCTTTAACGTCTCCCTTCTTAAGGATAAGTATAATGTTGGCGTTCTTCCAGGTTTCTGGTACACTTGAAGTCATGAGGCATTGCGTATAAAGGGCCGCAAGCATTTCAAGCCTCATATATATCCTCCATATTTAATTAAGTCGACTGTTATTCCATCTTCTCCAGCAGCTATTCCGCTGTTCATGTCTTTCAAGGTCCTTCTAACTTCATCGCTCGTTATTGAAGCAGCCTATGTATCCTGTTCTTCACTACTCTGTGTAGTCGTAGTGCCGCTTGTCCACTGAAAAAATGTCGGCGTCAAAAAGGTTTGCTGAAGAGCAGCACGTAGGTACAGTGCCACATACTGAGTAACCCAAGTTTCTCCAGTGCTTGGTGTCAAACCCTGTTCCCTCAACAGATCAACACGATGTGCTACCCATTCAACCCCGGGCTACCCGTGACTCAAGTTGGCGGGAAAGTGGTTAGTGGCATAAGCCGATCCACAGTCAGCCCACGAAACGTGCGTAACCTACCCAAAGAATGACAATCGCTTTAGTAGTTCATTTAATTGTAATTGGATTTATTAGGGTAATTCGCGCACTTTTCGGGGACTATCGGGCGTTCGGGATCTGCCTCAAGCCATTTTCTCACAAACGTAGATTGCTGCATAACATATAGTAGCTTGGCTGCTCGGGATACTGTACAGGTTAGTATCGAATTATTCCGCTGGTTTTACTATGTCATCGAAACTGCTGATGATATTACCCTGCTTTTCTTTCAGTGCATACATTTTGCCTTGTTTTATGCCAAGTTTTCTTCTCACTCATTTCATGCGGCGTCCACATTTTACTGCTTCCTCAAACTTTCCCGCGTTATAATTTCGGATATCCCTTACTTTCTTCGTGTTGATCAGTTTAGACAGCTCAGCGCATTCTATCTGATCTCTCGAGTTTGCCACTTTCATGTTTTCTGGTTTCTTTATTAGGTCTTTTGTTACATGGGAGAGCTTACCTACTCGTTGCCTTTGCGCCTTACCTCCCACTTCAATTGCAGCTGCTGAGATCAGCATAGTTTCATTCATTACCTCTATGTTGTCTTCATCTTCCTGTTCTAAAGCTGCATGTTTGTTTGCGAGCACAAGCCTGAATTGGTCTCCTTTTACCCTTACTGCGTCTAGGTTGACCTGTTTCTTCTTGAATAATTTTATTCTTTCTCTCTTCAAATTGAGAGAAATCCTACTTTTCACTAACCTATGGTCACTGCGCTTTACCCTACCTAGCACTTCTACATCCTGCACCTGGGATCGGTATATAGTATGAAATCTATTTCATTCCTTGTTTCTCCATTAGGGTTTTTCCAGGTCCACTTCCTGTTGCTGCGTTTCCTGAAGAAGGTATTCATTATTCGAAGCCGATTCCTTTCCGCGAATTCTACCAACATCTCTCCTCTAGTGTTCCTAGAACCGATGCCGTAGTTGCCAATTGCTTGATCACCAGCCTTCTTTTTCCCCACTTTTGCATTGAAGTCGCCCATGACTACAGTTTAACTGAGTTCGCACGTTTCTCATTGCTAAGTCATCTTCATAAAACCGTTGTTTTCTTCATCATCGTGACTGGAGGTTGGGCCATAGGCTTTAACTACCTTCATTCTATACCTCCTATTCAGGTTTATTACGAAGATTGCTGCCCTCTCATTAATGTTGTAGAATACATCAATGTGGCCTGCTATGTCGTTATGGACTAGAAATCCTACTCCGAATTCTCTCTTATCTGGAAGACCTCTGTAGCAGAGTACGTTTCCGTTAGTCAGCACTGTATAAACATCACCAGCTCTTCTAACCTCACTATGGCCAATAATATCTCAGGCAATATCTTCTAATTCTTGGAGGGGAAAACGACTGGTTGATCCCTCTTTCATACGGATCGGTAGAACACAAAAGGGAAACGTGTCTTCCCAGAAGCTGTGGCGTGTTTGCTTCTGGAACTCACGGTCCGCTGCAATGGAATTCGGAAGATTTGCGGGTGGTTGACCGTATTGCAGTTTGCCTAGCACGCGGCGTCCTGTTGGTGAGCGGTGTCCTACAGCCGAGTCGCTTCCGCGGAGTTTACTTACATAGTAGTATAGGTGTCCGAAGTCACAAATGTTACAGATGAGTTTTAACGGCGGAACTGTTTAAGCCGGAGATTGGCCCGTATAGCGTAGAACAGAAACTGCGCCTGCCTATGACGTCACCGAGTGTTGACTAGCAACCACTTGGCACCGCTGCGCCTGGCTTCGTCGCTGCTCCGCACCGCCGCGCTGAGCTGCTACGACCGCGCACCTGCTTCGTCTAGCCATCACGTGAATTCGCGTCGCCTAGCAACCACGTGTGCCTCGCTTCTCCCAGACAAGTTAACGCTTCGCCAGGCCGCGTCTTGAAGCACGTCGTGCGTACAAGCGAGAATCTGCGCGTCGGCGGTGAGCCAATCCGGAATACCGTGCCCAAGCTGCAGCCGAGATTAGGCGTCGTCGAGTCGAACATCCCGAGTTTCCAGAACGAGAACGCGAGAGTCTGCGCTTGAGTATCCAGTGTCGTCGTGATCGCGACCATGGCTGTAGCTTGGTCGACCACAAACTCCACTGCTTGCTCCAGCCTTGCTCCACTAGTGCAAGCTGCGTTCATTTTTTTCGTTGCTGGGGAAACCCTAGTCGCCTCCAGCAGTTGGAAAAGAGGTAGGGGTATCAACAAAGCGACGGAGAAAGCAATGAACGCACTTAGTTGACTTGTCATTGAAAAATGTATTCCGCGGAAAAAAAAAAGGGCTTGTGGGCGTAGGCTAATGGTTGCGCCAGCCTTTTATACCCGAATAGGAAGGTCCTCACTTAAGCAGAGAGTAAGCACAGCACGTCAAAACCAATCAGCTTGGTTGTTCATGTCTTGGTTTGCAGCGTTCTTGCTGGCACGCTTACGCAATAGTCTCTTTTGTTCCTGCGTGAAGTTCGTTTGGGTGGACGCATGTCTCAGCCAGCCTTCTTTACATGCAGGGTTTGTCTATCAGTGTGTCTGTTAGCCCTCACGCAGAGACACTGTCGCGCAGACACGCGGCAATTCAAGTTGGCTGCTGGCAACGTGACAGTTGACAGTTGACAAGAACTTTATTGAAAGGTCCTGGGGCAAAAAATTGGGAGGAGCCGATGGCACCCTTATCAAGTTGGTGGCTCCGGCCACGAAAGAACCATGGTGGTGGGTCTAGGTGACGTCACGGGCCCTTTGGACGGCCTGTCGTTGATGCGTAAAGTCCGTGCCTTGCACTAGGGCGTCCCACTTGGACTTGTCGTGAAGATCAGACCCTCGTTGAATGGGCACAGCCAGAGAATGTGAACGGAAGAACAGTACTCGTGCCCCCATTTCAAGCACAATTGCGGGAAGTCGGAATCTATCCGATTAATTGTACTGGGGTTAAGTACGATCTCGTCTGTCAGAGCCTAAGCGTGACAGAGCACTGTTTAATTTTGGGTTGGGGGTGGTAATTTGCTCCCGCTTAGCCTGCAGTGGAATGTGATCTCGTTAAAGGAGGTAAGAGGGTCTTTAGGGGAGCAATCCTGTGAGAGAGTTTGACCATAAGCCCCCGCGCGTTTCGTGAATTCACGCGCTAGGCAGTGGGTCTGCTAGTTGGGGTTGCAACCCGCTTGATTAACTGCTCCGTCGACGTGGGACGGGAACCAGGCTCCTGGGGCGCTATAACTTAAATGACTCCAAACTGTTTTGATTTCAATTTCTGCAGTCAGCCTCCACGATTGGTCAAAACGTTTTCGGGCCACTCCCAACTTCGCCTGTCTGTCACGCGATGTCACGAAAACGGCGGTAGCTCCCCATCTCATATAACGTGTACACTGAATATGCATGATTCAACCACACCAAAAAATAGTTATTCCTGATTCGGCGCCTTTTCATGATTACCCTCTGCTATTGATCCAATGTTTTCTCGCTACGCCCACTTCGTCTGTCTGTCACGTGACCTTACAAAACCAGAAAAACTCACCACGTCAAAGCGACGTGTACGCGAAAAAATGCATTAGTATCCCGAACAAAACTAAACATTTTTCTGAATAGCCACACACTGCTCCGTTCCGAAACGAATAGAAGATGGCGTCCCGCCGACCGCTCAGGCCCTCGCTACTCGCACCTGTCCGTGAGCATGTATTTATTTGCGCATGATAAACCTTTTTGCGTGGCAGTAAAACGTTATCGAGCCCTTTCGGCATGCATACGACATCACTCTGCCAACTCTTCCTTGCTGAGGATCCGTTTTAGTGGCGTTCTTATCCTTCCGTTCTAAGCCGCCGCGATTTTTGACCAGCCACCGCAAGCAAAGTTAGGCGAAGCAGACCAATCGGAGAAGCCGGCACCACCCTCTTCGTGCGGTAATCTATTTTCAGTTTGCTGGCTCGGCCGCATCGAAACCCTCTCCACTAGAGCGTGCTCCTCGCCTCTTGTAGGCCAATTAGATAAGAAAAACCGCTGAGTGTAGATAATGTTATTGGTTTTGAAAGCGAACAAAGGTGATCTCCTATAAGCGAGGAGAGTGTTTGATTGGGTTGGTCAGGCAACGCTGCGGGTCACCATCCGATGATGTGGTGATGTGGTGATCCGGTCGGTGGTTACGTAAATTTGACGTAAGGACTACGGAATCAAAACAGTTTGCAATCATTTTAAGTTATAGCGCCCCTGCTGTCTCTTTGTGCGCAGTACTTTGGAGAGATGTGTTAACTTTGCTAGCCGTGTGCTTAGATAATAGGGCTGACGAGAAGGCCCTGACCACCATGCGCGAGTAGGAGAAAACAGTCGTTGGGCCTTTGGCAGCGTTAAGGGCCAAGGATATTGCGGTTTCCTCCGTTTCGTTTATGTGCTTAGTGCAAACGGACGCAGCGCTAATCAGAGTTACACGCGCGTCTACGACCGAGATTGCAAACCTATTTTCCCTGCCGTATTCGGCCGCGTCAGCCAAGAGCTCATTTGCCCCGTGTGCATTAAAACATTGAAGGATGTCTTTAGCCCGTGCAATTCTTCGGCCCTTGTTAGATACCCGATGAATGTTTCTCGGTACGGCCTTCACCTTTATACCTTCCTTGGCTTATTTGAGCAGTGTCTATCTGTCGAGCGGTGTTTGTAAAGGTGATATACCTGCTCCATTAATGACTTTGTTACCCGGCTTAGTTAACGTAAGCATGGAGATCTGTGCAGTGATATGTGACAATAAACGTGAGTCTTTCAGCATTTTGAAGTGGCAAAGTGTTACCAGCGCCCCAGCGATACAGTAGCAACTAACTCATTCGTCATAGATTTCGACTTGATGACCTTGATTGCAACATCGAGAACGCCGACACACAAGCGACATTGCGTTGGCCATTGCGTAACCGCATTTTTATGCAGACTTTGTGGCTGTTGCTCTTGTTGTCCTTATATTTCGTTCATTGTACCTTCACCTACGACTGGTCGTATGAGTTGAGCAGCTTTGCAGTTGGGTCGGCAAGGATACATGAATTGCTCCAAAAGTAGCGAAGCCCGTTGTTCTGAGGCGACGTTCGAGCATGTTTCCTTTGCCTGGTACATCAAAACATTCACGGACCAATACAAGGCTTCTTCTAGCACCCAGATTGTCTACACAGGCTTTTGGAAGTAATCTAAAATGATGGTAGATTAAAACAATACGTTGCAATTCAGCTATAGACTCTTCCAACCAGTTGATGATTTGCGTTTTGTATAAGTTATGTGCTTTTGGGATCCTATCGGTTCACAGGCATGCGTGGTGTGCTCCAATGTGCGACCTACTTGAAGGTTCTGTAAGCTTTTCCAGCTGTTTCAGCATAATCATCCTCGAGTTCTTCTACAAAACATTAAGGCGCAAGCCGATTCATGGCAGCTACTACGCAAGAAATTATAGAAAAGGTACACGTGCTACAAAAAAAAACGGTTTTTGAGAGTTGTTGTGAAGGCAAATCATTCCCATCATTCTGAAGAGTTATTTTGTAAATACAGTGTTATGCCAGTAACACGCATTTATGATTGTCGTCTTTGCAGGCAGTTGAAACGGAAAATAGATATTACCAAATGTCTTGAATTTTTTTATAATAAGTTTGAAGCGGCTTGCTCTAACGCACCCCATGAGAAATATCCAGCCCTAGATATTGGAAACATGCTGAGCAACTTAAGGATCACGGCTGTTAAAGAGCCCCCCACCGACGATGTTGAATATGCTACGCAATATAAGCTTGAACTTAAAAGTATCACTTTTAGGGAGTTATGTGCCCGTTTTGCTGTGTCCTAGTCCACATGTTTTCCTTCTGGTTTTCAGTATATTATTGCGATAGAAATTATATTGACACTTCAAACAAACTTTCGCCATCAGCGTCGCTTAGGTATATGCATACTATCTACTTATCCATGCCCTATATTCGGGTTTTATTGCTGCAGAATTTATTCACTGAAGTTGCTAATATGAAGCCTTACGTTCTTCACGAAATAATTCCTCAGTATTTTGAGAATGACAGCTCCCAAACAAATGTCATGAAACATAACATTCATAGCAGCACATGTTTTTATCCCCAATTGACGTCTGGGTACCTACGGCCAGCTGTTTCTTGGCGGCAAGCTGTCGACCAAGCGGGTTGCTGAAAGGATCGCGGAGCTGCTGCTTGAAGGTTTCCCAGTTGGTGAGATCCACCTCGTGGGTCCGAAACCTGCCGCGAGGCGTTAAAATATGCCGTTACCCAGCATGATTGTTGGAACGCACTCATTCTGTTTACTGACACGATCGTACATGGTGAGCCACTCCTCCACGTCAATGCTGTTTGCCCCGGAAGATGTCCTGGAATCGCGGGGCTGTGAGAGGGCGTGAATCTAGGTAGTACGCGCAGGCGTAGCTGGCGATGACGTGCCATCACTTGGTGGCATGGCGGCAGATTTGAGGTATCGTCCGCTGCGAAACTCCGTTGTCAGAAGAAGTAAGTAACCAGCACCTCCACCATATAAATATCACGGGGAAGCACAGTATGGAAACAATTTACGAGGTGTATTTACAAGGGGTAGAAAGCACTGGCCAACATGTTGTTGTTGCCTCAAAACCTGGATCGTACCCACAGGTAAATTGGCTGCTCTGGGTTGATTGAAAAGCGCACCCAAGAAAATAACAAAAGGTGCCAAGGTAAACGTTCAAAGCGAAACATTAGGCGACGGATGCTAAGAAAAATTTTGAGAGCGCCAACACATAGACTTAGGAAAATGTTTTTTTTTTCAATGAAATAAATAAAGTATCCCATGGTCGATACCCTAGACGTGTAGCATTCCGGAAGCTTCAGTGAACTTGTGTATAGCAGTAGTCATCGACCCATGGCTTGTGCTTAATAGACAAGCGCCAAACGGCAAGAAGACTGGTGTACTAAGTGCTAAACCCAGATTATTACTTGGAAATCCAATCCAGCAACATCAAGCAAGTCACGTCGTGTCCTCAGATCAGCCAGTAGTCACTCATAGTTACGTCCCACTAAATCCAAAGGTCAACATTATCTTCGAGTATCACGTCGCAATATTGTTACATTTTTATTCAGGGAAAACGTGTAAAAGAAGTGCTAGAACTGCACAAACTTCTACGTCCCATTTTGCTATCTGAAGAAAATATTTGTGTAGTAGGGTTGCAAAAGCAAACACCTTGCGCAAGGAAATTCATGGCATTACAGGTATAGTTTGTGTACTTACATGTTTGTAGCAGTGACTCCTATAGGATCGTTCTTCTAGAGATACATTCTTAGGTGGACTCTGCGGCAGACAGTCACAACTGAAAATGGCAGACAGTTAATAGCACTCAAAGGTTTATACGAAGGAACAACAATATGAAGCAAATATATACACCCAATCGAGCCGCTTACATCCCATGATGCCTTCCTATGACAGATTTGTTGTCGCTGACGACATACAACCTTACCTGGAGAAAATCTCTCTTAGTATAAATTTCGATTATGAGTATTTTGAAACTTTTAAAGAAATTTTTTTGTCCTGTATTTAAACATTGTTGGCCCACAACCACAACCTCTGTGGTAGCATCAGATTTCGTTGCATGCTCGCCAGGCTAACGTTGTAATCAATGAAACTAGTATTTCATATCTTGCTTGATGTATTTGCTACAATCGCTTTAACAACCATTTCTATATTTTAATTGTTCTGAGGAATACCTGCTCGCATAGGTAAACTGCAAAGCTTTCTTTTTCACAAACTGTATGGGTTCCCTTTGTAGCCTCGTGCTGCATAAGGGTGGATGACAATTTTTCCTTTTTTGAACGCTTCTTTACCTTGCGGGATTTCGCACAGCTAATACATTTTAATTTCTTTTGCTGCCTCTCGCTTTAACGTTGCTCCAATACTTAAGATTTCGTGACATCTAGCACTAGACGAACGAAAGAAAGCGCGCATATGCATCCACCAGCCATCTCGACTCCTCCAGCCTTTTGCCCGGTCGGTAATTACCTCCTAAATACGGCGGAGGCGGGTACGCGCTCAGCAACGCGAAATACCATGTACAGCCATTGCTGCGCTAGAGGAGGACACGCGCTCACCTGCTCCACACACTCAGAGACCGAAGTTGAGGAGGGATTCATTGAAGAGCGGCCCATACCCGGTGCTGAAAGTCAGCGTCAGTTTATTCGAACAGCAGCACCTACCCAGTCCCCCGTATACAGTGACATGGCGTGAAATAGGTTCGTCGAAGAGCGGCTCCAATGTACACATTGTCACATAGTCAATGACCCAGGTTGGCCCGGCGGTTGCGTTCGAACCGCGTTTCCTGAACACAGAAGCCCCCCATGCGCTATCCATTCGACCATGGACTACCCAGTGAGTCAGGTAGGCGGGAAAACAGACACAAACATACATGCATACCTAGCTCCCGAAAAGTGCGCTGAGTACCCAATAAATGTCAACACAAAAAATATACCCGAAACGCCCATTTCACCATCAAGTTGACACTAATGCAATGAGCTCTGAAGCAGTGTAGCGACCCACCATATTGCAACCGCCGAAATGCGACATATATAAGGAATGTACGCAGGCAGGATTCTGTGTCGCGCTTCCTCTCGGGACATGCATTGCCACGTAGCGGCATCACTTACGCGGTGCGTGCGTAATATACCTGTTTATTCGGACGAGATTGTCTGAATATACGTGACGAGGGTTTTATACCGTCAAGCCACCTAAGTGGCTTTCACTAATGTTTGTTAAGGAGCCACACACACTCTGTAAACATACCCAGCAAAACAAGTTGCCGTCTATGAGGTTCATTGAAAATGCTACCCATGAAGTGGCGCATACGCATTGACCCAAGTTGTTGCGATGGTGGGTTTCAAACGGACTTCCCTCGCCAAAGGAGCTCGATGCTCTATCAATTTGATCATGGACTATATATTATGCGTGAATTACCCTAAGATAGCTAATTACATTAAAATGCACTACTAATGCCCAGAAGGCCCGCCAAGCGGCGGAGAGCCTAGGACTCCCGTCCCGACGTGGGAGGTGCCCTCTACACCTTGAGGAACAGTCGGGTGTCCTTCAGGACCCTTTTCGGAAATAAAGTTTCACCACCACCACCACTAATGCAAATAGCATTCTTTGGTTAGGTTACGCGCGTTTCGTGGGCTGAATGTGGGTCTGTTTATACCACTAACCGTTTTTCCGCCAACCTGGGTCACGGGTAGTCGGTACAGAGCATCGGGTTTATCTGTTCAGGAAACAGGATTTGAAACCAAGCACCGGACGAACTTGGGTTACTCAGTATGTGCACTGTACCTACGTGCTGCTCGTCAACAAACCTTTTTGACGCCGACATTTGTCACAGGTGATGCGGCACGGGATACGTCGCTCTTCAATGAATATCTGAAGTTGGTGTCAAAGCCAATGAAGTTGCCTTTGACACCAACTTCGACCACTGAGTATGTCCAACTCATACCAGAGTGCTTTAACTCAATGAACCTCTTTAACACCAAATTGAATAATTAGGTATGTGCCAATAGATGGCTGCCACTCTACAATGACAAAAAAGATCCTTGAAACTTCGTTAATGCTCGTCGGAACTTAATCCGTGCCACGCATTGTCCTAATGATGGCACTGCCAGGAGGCGAAGCTTGTGCAGTAAGAAGCGCGAGAGAGGTGCCCGGCAGCATACACGTTTCAGCGCTGGTATTACGGCGTGTCGCCTCATTGAAACAACGCTAATCTCATTAAGATCAACGTTCGTTGTAAGATGGGTTTTGGCGAAATTTTTCTGCAATCCACTACGCATGAGACATGTCTTCATGTCAGATAAGCACAATAGCCCATTGCTGCACCAGTATTTGGGATAAGTTTGTTGAAGTAAATGTAGCCTCAGTGCTAACTAGGAGATTTTATATATTCTTTGAAATGTAATACTTAGGGGCAGATTGATGCAGATTTACACTTTCTCAATGAACACGTAATAATGTGCATGCACGCTATGAATAGTTATATGGGGTGCATGGACAATTTGCTTACCTTATTGCACACAGCGCAGAAATGATGAAATATGCTACCAGTTTCCTTGCTGCGGCCATCTTCTTTTTAGTAACTGCTGATGGAAAAAGAATTATTCTTAGTGGGGTTAGGCTCATTTCTTCATTTCAATCAATCAGTCAATCACTTTATTTCCACTTCAATACAGCGGAGGGCCAGGAATTAAAAGCCCTAGACAGCCTGACAAGGCTTCCTAACCCCTGTCTAGTTCAGCAGAAGACTAAATTTTACATGAGATTTCGCGCTTGCCCAAATTACACGTTCATCACCACAGTACATATCAACAGCATTACGCATTTGTCTTGCGTACAAAACAGAAAATAATTGAAAATACATCACCTGTTCATGCAGATTTAATACATATTTAAGTGAACAAACAAGAACAGAAGCGCCATTTTTTTCCCGTACAAAACGAGATTAGACACAGCAAAGAAAAAAATACATCTTCGGACACAGGAGATTTATACATAGAAAACATCAAGTTCAGACCGGCTACATGAAGTAATATCGATACCAATATGCGCTATATTGTTTAGAACAGAGGGCAGTGTAATTCTTAACATTTGGGCACCATAATATGTGCGAGGTGTCCTTGTCTCAAAATGTTTCATATGCCGCAGAGGATATGTTGTAGCGTAGTCGTTTAATTCTGCTGTCTCACTTAGGGCTGAAATATTGCTACATGGGGGTTTTTGTTATTATACAAATTTATATTGTTGAGCATATATTAAATATATATTCAGAGAAATATATATTATAATATAGTATACTAGTACATAGTGTAGTATATATAGTATATAGCTTATTAGTATATAGTATATTTAGGAGTATATTATATATAATATAGTTGAGTTAAATATATATTGTATTGAACGTTATACACGTTTTGGTATTCTGCGAAGGCGCATGGGAACGAAAATTAGAAATATGGGATATTTCCACGTTATATTGATATGATCTGAAGTGCATACGCAAGATACCTGCTGGTAAGCTCGCGTCACTGGCATGCCGTTTTTACCATTTTCGTGGTACAGCGACTTTTTGTTTTTGCCACTTCGCACCATTGCTCCTTAATATCACAGCGTAGTGCCGAAAATTC
This sequence comes from Dermacentor silvarum, assembly GCF_013339745.2. Lineage (NCBI taxonomy): Eukaryota > Metazoa > Arthropoda > Arachnida > Ixodida > Ixodidae > Dermacentor > Dermacentor silvarum. The sequence continues at coordinate 80,187,211 of NC_051162.1, read as the reverse complement.
TGTCTCGCTCTTTGAGTGAACGGTGATTATTTAGCGAAGTAGTAAAGGTATGAAGCCCAGAAACTTGCAGAAACATCATTAGAACGCAAAGTGATCGACAAGCCATTGTCTGATGGGCTGATCTGGAGGTAACGACACTGATCTACGGAGGACTGCGTCGAATCCGACATAACCTGACATGCATTCTGGAGAGGCACACTCGGCGGCATCGCGTCACCACAAGACCCAAAGAAAGTAGGATGTCGTGAAGTTGCAGTTACGCTCGGCCATTTGGTATACGTTGTTTTAGGTAAACCAGCGCTTTACACAGTACAGAGTCCACCGAACACTTTTATTGGCGTGTGTGCGGTCGGGTTCCGAAGTCGTTTTTTACTGCCCGCCATGCCGTACGCGTCGTCTATGGGGCGGGCCGGAAGCCCCCCCCCCCCCCCCTCCACCACTTTACCTATACACCCAAATACACATTGTCCAATACGTACATGGCCCCTTCCTGGTGTCAAATACACAAGAAAGGCATCAGACAATTATACACAATCTATCCAATGCCATGCACTGCATGCTTAGAAGAAGCATTCAAGCTTACTAGGAGGGAGGATCAGCGGCGAATATCTCAGCAACCTTCAATTTGCTTATAACATTGTCATATTCAGCAATGCTGGGGATGAATTACAACAAATGATTGAGGATCTTAACCGAGAAAGTGTAAGAGTGAGGTTGAGGATTATTATGCAGAAGACAAAGGTAATGTTCAGTGGCCTGGCAATTCAGGATCACCAGTCAGCCTTTAGAGTCTGTAAAGGAGTACTGAGAAAGGAGTATTGAGTATGGTGTCCGTCAAGGACGCTACGAGTTTAAGGAATTGCGAGGAAGCGTGAGCACCGTCTCCAAAGACACCAGCGATAAGCAGCGCGAGCAGAGCGGGCCGAGCGCTAGCGATACCGCTGGACGGAGGCGCGTCTTCTTGACAATCACCCCGCAGAAAAAGAGCCATCCTGGCGACCTAAGAGGTTGTTGGCAGGGGGTCATGGTAGGGCTTGAGACGCGCAACGTGGACGAGGTCACTTCCGCGCCAGCGCATGTCGTCAGATGGTGAAAGTGGCTCGATGAAAAAAGTCACCTAGGACGTTCGCTCCAAGACGCGGTAAGGCCCTTCGTACTTTGGAAAGAGTTTCGAAGAAAGCCCAGGAGATTGGTCAGTGAATCGGCGCGGCCTTCCTTCTGGCGCTGCTGTTCTTGTGATGTAAAGGTGCGCGCGAGCTGGCGGCACTCTTCAGCTTGTCGGGCAGCTTCGTACACAGGTGGGCACTCGGAAGTGTCAGGACGGTATAAAGGAGAGTGTCGATGGTATGCAAAGGCTCCCGTCCATATAGGAGGAAGAAAGGGGAAAATCCCGTAGAAGCTTGTTTCGTGGTGTTGTATGCGAACGTTACAAAAGGAAGTACGTGGCCTCAGTTCCCATGATCAGATGCCACGTACATCCCGAGCATATCACCGAGAGTGCGGTTAAACCATTCTGTGAACCCGTTAGTTCGCGAATGGTATGCCGTGCTCGTTCGATCAATAATGTGGCATTCCGAAAGCAGAGCTTCAACGACTTCGGAGAGGAAGGCGCGACTTTGTCACTCACGAGTTCTCGAGGTGCGCCATGTAGAAGTATGAAACTATGTAGGACAAAAGAGGCTATATCCCGCGCTGTAGCAGTCAGTAAAGCAGCAGTTTCGGCGTAGCGTGTCAAATGTTTCATAGCAACTATGATCCACCGATTGCCATCCGGTTTCATGAGAAGCGGGCCGTAGAGGTCGATTCCTACGTGATCGAAGGGCTTGGCAGGCCACGGAAGCGGCTGCAAAGCGCCAGACGCACGTAAAGGTGGTAATTTGCGACGTTGACAGTGAGGGCAACACTGAACAGACTTTCGTACGAAATTGTACATTCCCCGTCAGTAGTAGCGAGGCGAATTGGTTCGTAGGTCTTAAATACTCCGGCGTGGCCACATTGCGGATCGTCGTGTAGAAAGGCACAGATTTGGGACCTTAAGCTGCGGGGAATGAGTAGTAGCCATCTGCGGCCTTCGGGAGCGTAGTTGCGTCGGTGGAGCAGCTGATCACGAATGGCGAAATGAACAGTTTGGCATCGGAGGGATTGGGATACAGGGGCGGTCGATGATCCAGAGCGATAGGCGAAAAGAGAAGCCATCCACGGGTCACGGCGTTGTTCGGTGCCAATCGAGTCAAGGTCAAGAGATGACGGGGTGTGCGCAAGTGGTTCCGCAAGCCAATTCAGGAGGTAGAGGTGAACGGGACAGGGCGTCCGCGTCAGTGTGCTTGCGTCCGCAGCGGTAGACGACGCGAATATCGTACTCCTGGATTCGGAGTGCCCAGCGTGCGAAGCGGCCAGATGGATCTTTCAACGTGGCGAGCCAACAAAGCACGTGGTGATCCGTGACTGGGTCAAATGGGTGATATAAGTATGGGCACAACTTGCCAAGCGCCCATACTAGAGCCAAGGACTCTTTTTCACTCACGCTGTAATTGGCCTCTGCTTTTGTCAGCGCACGACTTGCCGGGCTTTCGTTGCGCGAGGACCGCGCCAAGAGCGACCCCGCCGGCGTCTGTATGTGCCTCATTTGGAGCTGTCGGGTCGAAATGGCGAAGAATAGGTGAAGATGTAAGACGATGACGCAGTGAAGCAAACGCGACGTCGCATGCAGGGGACCAGCGGGAGAGGTCCGCGCCACCGCGTAGGAGCTGGGTCAAGGGCGACATGATCGAAGCGAAATTGCGTACAGAGCGCCGAAAATATGAGCACAGGCCCACAAAACTGCGAAGTTCTTAGACGTTAGTAGGCTTCGGGAACTCAGCAACTGCACGAAGTTTCGTAGGGTCCGTTAGAAGACTGTGCTTGGACACGGTGTGGCCTAAGGTGGTGAGCTGCCGCGCGGCAAAGCGGCACTTCTTGAGGTTGAGTTGCCGGCCAGCGTTGGTGAGACACATCAAAAGTTGTCTAAGGCGATGTAGGTGGGTCGAAAAATCAGGCCAGAAAACCCCGACATCGTCGAGGTAACAATGACACATAGACCACTTGAGGCCACGCAGCGTTGCAGCGTTGCAGGCGCGTTGCAAAGTCCAAAGGGCATTACCTTGAATTCGTATAGGCCGTCAGGTGTAATAAATGCCGTTTTCTGGCGTGCGGCTTCAGCCATGGGAACCTGCCAGTAGCCAGAACGCGAGCCTAGGGACGAAAATAATTTTGTGCCCTGAAGGCTGTCAAGAGCGTTAAAGGAAGACGACAGCACGGCTCCTGAGTGAAGGGAACCAAGAAACGTTTACGGGCAACCTCCTCGCGCACGAAGTCTGGAATCTGCTTGCGCGAGTCAAACTCAACCTTGCATATTCTTATTTCAAGGTCTTCACTGCTTAGTGTGTTCTATTTGACTTTGTTGTTTAATGGCCCAGTCGCAAAGCATCTGTTGCATCGTAGCGCAAATGCTTACGAGGGTGACTATAGTCGACTGGCCTGCCGCTGTCGCTACCGGACCGAGAAGTGAGGAGGGCTTGGGGGTTCTTGAGAGAGGAGGGATGGAGATGGCGGGATAGTAGCCTATCTTTCCGCTGTGCGGCCCTGCCTGTGTGTTGTTTTCTTCGCTAAGCATCGCTTCTAAGCGTTACATCCGTAGATTAAGGTCGTTAACCGGAGGTTTCAGTTATTTTCTTCCCTGACGCGCGTACATTCTGGGAGCTGGAGTGAGGAAGCGCGGCAGCAGCAGCGTGCTATCGTTCGTACCGCGTCTCTATTCAACGCGAACTAAACGTCGAAAGCAAAGCGCATACTAAGTTACCGATACTCGGCGTGACGTACGTTGTCCTCATCGCTGATTGCTTTGAAGAGGAGGCCCGCGCGTGCGCCCACTTTGCCCACGTCGCAGATCGCTTTCAAGATACGGCGCGCGCACCGTAAGCAGCAACCGCCAGAGTAGAACGCCCCCCACCCCCTGCCTCGCGCCCCACAGTAGACGGCGCGCTTCCGCCCCGCCTTCCTTCCTTGCGCGCGCTAAATTGAGCCGCGATCAACGGCTGATCTTTGCAAGCTTGCACTCCCACATACAGCGTACAATCATGACAATGACGGCATGCTGCTACTGGAGCTCACGTCTACGCTCACGAGTATCACCTGCCGCCGTGGGCTGCCCTAATTCAAACTATATTGCCCTGCCCACTCATTTACCTTTCCCATTGATCTTCGTTTCCCGCCTAACAAATGTTCAATATTATCGCCCCGAATTCTTGGGTTGTAGGTGCCAAAACCACGATTTGATTATAAGGCACGTCGTAGTGAGGGGCTCCGGATTAATTTTGACCACGCGGGTTTCTTTAACGTGCCCAAAATGCACAGAACACTGGATTTTTTTTTGCATTTCGCCTCCATTGAGTAGTGGCCGCCGAACCGGGTATTCATCCCGCGACCTCGTGCTTAGCAGTGCAACACCCTAGCGCCTAAGCCACCGCGGCGGGTGCAAAGATAAACTTGAATTTGCTCTTGGAGTTGGTGTAGTTTTTTGGTTTGCGTGTTGTATTTCGTCGTTTCTTGATAGATTGCTAACCGAAGTCTTTATGCTTCCCCCATAGAAGCTGCCAACAGCTGAGGAGTTTGGGAAACGCAAGCGTCACCACTACGCAGCATGGACGGCCAGATGCGGCAGAGGCGGGAGCAGATGCGGGCTAATAACTTCGATGCCGAAAGGCATGAGGAAGAATCATGATAACATATAAAGCCAATCATCACCAATTACACACCGATCATAAGTAATCCTACAAGCGCCATAACGGCGGTAATTATATCTAAAGGATTAATGCGCCGGGAAACTTTATTGCTAGGTTTTTTTCAGAATGTACTGCTATAAGGAACTAAAGCTTGACAAAACAATTCAAAACACAGCTGCAACGCAATTACCGTAGTGTACCCGAATGCACCACCGAAAAGATCTGTAAAGGGCACAAAAAGCTGCTGCACCTTTTGATCCACTAAGTACACAAAAAATAATGATGGCTAACCGAATGAACTGCTGAAACGCATAATCGCAGTTCTAGAGATGCCTTGTGTTTCAAACGAAGCATGCTTTCGTTTATAACGCAGCAGCACGTTTTGTCTCAAGCAAATTGTGGCCGGTAGATAATCAAATACCGATCTGTAAAAGCACTAACTTCAAAACAAGTCAACGATCGCGTCCAGTGCTGCAATGGAGAGCGGCCCCTTATCGACAGGAAAAGCGTCTTTTCTTAATTTCTTAAGTATATCGCTAAAAATGGGCCGCGAAAAGCGTAATCCGTCCACCCCAGCTCGATCCTTTAGTGGATGAAGTAAGCAGGTCACCAATAGGTAGTTGTGACCTTGATACATAATAAATTGCTGTACAGCTCTGAGCCATTAAAAACGTCCTATGTTTTGTGGTATAACGCATATGTCTTTATGTCGTTTTGTTACTCTGTCCATACGCGGACAAACTGCCAAGTTCAAATACTAACGTCGATAATATTAATGTCTCTGAGGTTTGTAGCACTAATGTGACACAATTTCTGTAGTGTACTTTCGTGATCTCTATATCGTTATGAACACTAAGATGCACTCAAGTTTTAACTATTTTCACTGTGTGACCGGACAATAAATTTTATCCTGAGTCAGTTGTCATTCAAATTCGACCAAATGTATATAAATCCCCTAACTGTAATTTGCTCTGAGGTTGGTCCCGGCAAAGTCACTTACCTTTTTCTTATGTCGCAACTTCCCTACCTACGCTGACAGTGATGTGATTCCTCTCTAACACAGGAGAGGCAACAATATGCTATTACTCAAAGAAAAATATTAAACTCCCTCGGCAGTCTAAAGCCATTGGGAAGGCTTTCTTTGTGACATTCCTTTATACTCGCCGCCTCAAAATCAACCAGCTCGTCCACGTCCCCGGTTGGCAGCACCACTGACGTAAACTATCTGTTTCATAAAACACACGTTCGGATTTTTCTAATGCAAGGAATTCATTAAACTTCAAGCTGTAGTTGAATGTCAACATTCTTGTGTTAATCTTGTCGTGACATTCACCAGAAAAGAGTTTTTGATCTGACGGGAAAGTATGCAGGTGGACAAACGCCTGTTTAACGAAGGGTTTTAGGCTACCATATAGAACACGTTTTCCATGAAGAGCTGCGTCGCTGAACTTTTGCTGGTACATTAGCATTCATTCGTATCATGAAACGTTTGATACTTCACAGCTCCAGTTAAGTGAACACAGTTTTTGTAAGCAAGTAAACCGCCTCCAAATATCCAGACAATCACCTACCAACTCCGAAAGCTATTTGTGGTGTCCGCCTAGGTACAGCAATGCACTCTGTAGTATTACGGCATAAGATACATAAGATACATCAGCGATATTACTAATATATTGTAAACGCAAAGTTTAGAATTTTACTCGGATTACTCCCACATTTCTTTCACGAATAAAGCATAGCTGTAGAGCGAAGATATATACGTAACTTGCGGTTGCGGTATTTTTTCAGCTTGATAAATGCTAAATAGCTTCAATGATAGGTTTTCAAATCAAAATGTCTCATCTGTTTACTGCAAAATACAAAAACACTCAGATTCAGTCTTGTAGTGGGGTTGAAGCCGCATATCTGAGCTCGCGATTTAAAAAATAAAGAACGAAAAAAAGTTGGACACATCATGGTAAAAATTCAAAAACAGCATTACTGAAATCAGTGGAACTCTTAAGTAACTATCAAGCGGACTTTTTAAGCGATCTAAAATACAACCACGCGAAATGTTTTTGCCCTTAAGATACATTAATAGAGATTTTAAATCGATAACTAAATATGGGCAGCCTTGAAACTATTGTTTCAGAGTATACTAAGCCGCTCGCAGTACATCCAGTGTGAGACGTGATTTATTTCGACACAAAAGTGTTTTTTATGCCATACAACCTTTTTGTAAAAACGTTATGAGTGTGGCCTGTCTGGCGTTTTCGCAATGTGTTCCTAAGCTAGGCGGACGTATTTTGTTACTGATAACAGGAGTTTTAGGAGAACATTCAGAAAACTTTTGTAAACAACTTTTTAAATACAGCTGTGAATGCAGTTTATATGGAGAATTTGGACGTAGTCGTGTTTAATAGCACCACCATGTTTTTTTTAAATTTTGTAAGTCGGATTGAATACAAAATATCAATAACATTTTGCTGCGCAGTCTCGCATTATGGAAACCGAACACGCGGGCGGAGCAGTAAAGGCCGCCCCGATATTAAAGCAGATGAAAACACCTCGCGAGGAAAAGCACATCGAAGTTTGAAACTGAACGTGATTGAACGTATGAGACCGTCATGGCAGGTACTCATCCGACATGTCTCGACATTCAAAAATCTCCTCCGGTGTGCCGTGTCTATACTCGGGCCAACAGATAATCATTAAAATTTATGTACGCGCTTAGTTAAGAGGCGTCTGCCTTCGACGCAGCAGCGAGGCGCACTTGGTTTCCATATCGCCGGGATTGGGCGTTGACATTCAATAAACATTATCTCGAATTAGGTGCGATTATCCACAATATAAAATGGTGGTGCAATAAAATATGGCTGCCTGCAAATTTTCTATATAAACAAGTGCCCTCACGGTTCTACTAAAAATATTTACTGGAATTTCACTACTTCTTTCATAACCCGCATTATTAGTGGCAAATGTGTTCGTCTTCCCTAGGAACATCTGTGCAAAAAAAAAAAAAAGCCATGTTCCTTATGTTCAAAGCCTCTTTAAGAAAGTTGTTATAAACACGCCCTATAGCAGGCCTTCTGAAGACTCATACACGGAACTAAAATGCCTACAACAGCCGCCGAGCTCCGCAAGTTGCACACCCGAATGCCAAGGTTCGTTCGTGTCCCCATAAACTTACTTTCAATGCTTTTTTGGGCGTGAGTTCATGCGATCCCGCTGGGTGTGCATACCTATATATTTGTATCGCTTATAACTTCAGGAAGACGTTGGTCTTTGTGCCGCTCAGTCGAATTCAGTGTCGTGATCAAGTGTACATTCACAGCCAGTGGCGTCGCAACTCTTAAAACGAAGCTTTCTATGTCTTACTGATTCGTCATTGAGCACCGACACGCACTGCAGGAAAGTCAACTTACACAATCGAATTATCTGCGCGTCTGTGTATACAATAGAATAACGGCGCACGACATACCTATCGTAGAACACTACAGTTTACATTCGCAGTTGTACATATAAGAACAATGGGAACTGCAACGCCACGCTACCCAGATACATCTGCATAGCATTACGCGCGTCACGCCATGCATTCCCGGCCGTCACCATGGGAAGGTCGCGGGTGCAGCAAACGGCAGTAGAGGCTGCCGTACGCGAACGTAAGCGCGAGCGCGATTGTGCCCGTAAGGCCGATTCCGTGTATCGGCAACGGCAGAGCCTCTGACCGTCTACCACAGCGATCACAAGGCAATACTGTGCAAGAGTAGAGTCGTCCGTGAAAGTGTCAGTGTGTGTGTATGTACTCAACGGCTACATGATCTAAATTAAAGGCTATGTAACTTAACCAATTGTGTCTTCATTCAACTTCAACGCTCAAAATATACAATCGTAAACAGGCAATCAAATCATATATGCATCGCATCGGGTCACGCCGCATTTCTTGGGTTCATTGCGTGGTCGTTGGCTTTGGACTTTGATTCAATTTGCATGGGAGAATACTCCACGCTCAATCATCTTTCTTCAAGAAAAGGGGCTTTGATTTTTGTTACCGAGAGAAACCTGTCAGTTTGAAAATTGGACACGTTGTAGTAAAACACAAAAAACAGATACAAAGGCTAGTTCTTTCAACTTTTTTTCCTACGGTGGCCATGCATCGGAGCCATAGGTCGAATGGAAAAAGTGTTTCGATCGTGCATTTGACCAGAATTCTGTTGAATGTTGGGACAAGACTTTTATTTCGAGCATTGAGAAAGAACAGATGTCGACTAATACTTTCAAAAACGACTCTTGCAACTTGCCGAGCCGGACCTATCTCAATCATCTATTAATAATTCACGGAAAGGCGAAGACGGCGCACGACATAGGTATCGTAGAACACTCCAGTTTACATTCGCAGTTGTACCAATAAGAACAATGGGAACTGCAACGCCATGCTACCCAGACGAACTGTATATATCTGCTTTACATTACGCGCGTCACGCCATGCATTCCCGCCCGTCACCATGGGAAGGCCGCGGGTGCAGCGCACGGCAGAAGACGCTGCCGTACACGAACGTAAGGGCGACTGCGATCGTGCCCGTAGGGCCGATACCGTGTATTTGCAACGGCAGAGCCTCTGACCGCCTACCACAGCAATCACAAGGCAATACTGTGCAAGAGTGGAGTCATCCTTGAAAGTGTCAGTGTGTGTGTAATCAACGGCTACATGATCTAAAATAAAGGCTATGCAACTTAACCAATTGTGCCTTCATTCAACTTCAACGCTCAAAATATACAGTCGTAAACAGGCAATCAAATCACATATGCATCGTATAAGGTCGCACCAAATTTCTTGGGTTTGTCTTTGCTAGACCACACGAGACATTGGAGCAACTAGTGCATTTCCTGAACTTGTAGGTGGTCATTGAAGCAAGATCCGTCAAGATACAGCTAAGGACGTCTTATCAACGGCAGCTGCTGAACTGGTAGCCCTCCGTGCGGCTGTTCATTTCATTCTGGAGGAACCACCCCATTCATGCTCAATCTTCTGTGACTCCAAGGCAGCCCTCCAGAGTTTACTCTCAGTACTGCGGGATGAATCTCATGAGCAACTTGTCGCAGAAATCAGACAAGTACACCATCGCATAGTTGATGAAGGGCACGATATAATATATCAGTGGATGCCTAGCCACTGTGGGATACTTGGCAACGATCGAGCGGACGCAGCGGCCCGATCTGCCCATGACGGAGTCAACTGCGTTGCCATTCCTCTTTAGAGAGCCGACGCAACAAAAAAACTTTCCGCGCTTGCGCTTGAGCTAAAACTGATGCAATGGAATTCATCTGATTTCACAAGTGCACGCCTTCATGCCCTAGACCCTAAGTTACAGCTCCGCATTCCGTTCTAACCTTCCACGACGGGACTGCACACTTCTAGTCCGTCTATGGCTTGGAGTAGCATTTTCAAATGCGTACTCCTTTCTTATCGGAATGGCCAATAGCCCCCTTTGTGAATTCTGCGGGTGCAACGAAACAATCGCACACCTTCTTTGTGAGTGCCCTCGTTTCAACCCGCAGAGAACAGCACTCTCAGCGACGATAGATCAACTGGACAAACGCCCGATAACAGAAAAGAACATCCTTGGAAACTGGCCAACACAAACAACGGCACGAGCCGCCCTGAAGGCACTGCTGCGGTTATTTAAAGACACCAGACTCAGTGACAAATTGTGACTGCACTGTGTTACGTAGGATGGAACGTTGACACTATGCAACACGAGAACGCCTTCGCAGACTGCGTGACAGTGCCCACAGAAACAGTTCTGTGTTGTGTGTGTGTGTGTGTGTGTGTGTGTGTGTGTGTGTGTGTGTGTGTGTGTGTGTGTGTGTGTGTGTGTGTGTGTGATTTTTCTTTTCTTTGCTTCCTTTCTTTATTTTTTATTTTTACTTAGTTTTTTTTTTCTCTACTTTCGCATCCCTTTACCCCTCCGTGGTACAGGGTAGCCAACCGGAGAAAACGTCTGGTTAACCTCTCTGTCTTTCATTTACCTTTTCTCTCTCTCGCTCTCTCTATGGTATTCCCTGATGAATATATCCAACAATGTGTTCTCACCCTACAACCAGATAAGTACCACCAATGGCCGATCCTCCGCTACAAGCTTAACGTGTCACCAGAGGTGCTCTTACTACAACGGGTCTTGTAGCCACGCCCCAGTGCAAGCATCAGCCTTCAAGGGAAACACGAACAGAACGAAAGGGAAAATCAGGGTGCTCTATTCTACCCAGCAGCGCCGAAAGAAGTAGCTCATTAGGCAAAGTCAGCAGAAGGTTTGCTTCAGGCCAACTGAAGTCATAGTTGACACCGGGGCGGCGGTCAGCGTTGTCAACTTATGGCTGATTTCTCCGGAAGACATTCATCTGCAAGGTTGTTAACGTGAGCAACTATGATGGCAGTTCTCGAATAGTTGATTGATGGATTAGGGTATGCGTTGGATACCAAGGCACCAAAATGTACGTCGAGGCACTCATTGTACAGGATGCCGCATACAGTTTTCTCTTGGCTTGTCGTGACATGAAGAGGAGGAAAAAAAGGATATCATGGCGCGACGATGTGGAAGTGCAGCACTCGGTTGAAACAATACGTACAGGTGCTGGAGTGAAAGCGAAACTGATAACTGCAAGTGAAGAGGTGCCGAACAATTATCCAGAACTAATATGCGTTGGACAGCATCCAGCAGCGGCCAAGGTGCCAATAGTGTCTCTCAAGCTGAGCCACAGTACTGTTGTCCTGAAGAAACCATGCGGCTTTTCCTACGAAAAAAGAAATGGCTGAATCAAGAATTGCACGATTTGCTCGATGCTGCGATTAATCAGCCTTCTACATCTTCCTTTGCGCCGCCTATTACTATAGTGCCCAAAGACGACGGGACGTTTAGACTACAGGCTCGTGAACCGTCAGATGAATTCATTTGCCTACCCTATGCCAAGAATCGATGACATAACAGACGAAACAGGAGAAAGCTCCTGGTTTTCCCGCATCGATCTTTGCAGTTGTAGAGGATACTGGCAAGTTCCACTCGAGGAAAAGTTCAAGCACTTCACATCTTTTGTGACTCCTTTTAATGCTCCTAGTTTAGCAGGCTACCATTCGGTTGGAAGAATTCTGGAGCATGTTTCCAAAGAATGATGAACAGCGTGCTTCATGATTTCACGCGTATCTTCTGCGACGTCTGCGTGGTTGGCATCACGGCTTACTCGAAAACACGTGACCACCACTGCTAACACTTGTCCAAGGTATTAAATCCAGTAAGTGAAGCCGCACTGAAGACCGACATGAAGAAAATCGAATTTCTCAACAATTCTGTGGTTTTCTTGGGGATATTCATCGACGGACATACAAAGAGCACAAAAGAAAAATTTGTTAAACGCATATCTCCGGTGACAAAAGCATATGACACACACTCGCTTCGTGTGTTCTTGGGCCTGGCAGTACATTTCAGAGCATTCATCAAGGACTCCACTTTAAAAACGAAGTCCCCTGCATTGCTAACGCAAATAGATACTCCATATGCGTGGACACAGGAGTTTGAAATACATAGCAGTAACTCGTCAGACTATTATAATCTGACACACTACTCACTATTGCATATTTCACAAAGCCATTTGAAATAAACCCTGCCGCATCACATTACGGGACAGGCACGGTACTATACCAGAGGGACGAGAACGAGCCCGCCAAACGACGCCATTGGTTACTACTCTTACACATTCAGTAAGGCAGAGATCAACTACCCGACTACTGAAAAAGAGGCCCTAGCTGTAGTCATGGCACTTAGGTACTTCAGAACTTACGTTGAAGGTAGACACTTCAAATTATTCACTGACGATCAAGCCTTGTCCTGTACACTAAGCCTTAATGAACCGAAAGGAAGACTGGCCAGGTGGGCCAGTGAAATACAGCAATTCGCGTTCGAGGTTGCTGACAGGCCAGGAGAGAAGCTGCCTGACACCGACGCAATGTCAAGGCTACTGATACCTCCAATTGCCGAGAACTGTGTGAACCAACTTCTTTAGTACGGCATGGAAGATTTGGCTTTCAAGAATGGCAGACTGCACATTGCTAACACGAGCGTCGCAATGATCTTGCAGCTTTACCACGACTGCCCAGATTCTGGAGGCCGCGACGGTTTCTAGAGTGCATACTGGAAAATCAAGCAAAGATTCTTCTGGAGCACAATGAAGCAGGATATAACCAAATATACCAGAACTTGTCAGCAATGCCAAATCAGCAAAGCAAAATACAAGCGACGCTGGAGCGCAAAGATCCTTACAAAATATTCAAACAACATCTTGAAACTATGCACCTTGATTTCGCGGAGCTAAAGAAAAAGGGGAGGGAGTGAGAACTACACAAGCATTTCTTTTTGCCATCGACGAATGCACGAGAATGGTTGCGTGCAGGACAGGAAAAGATGCCAACAGCGTCATATCGCTAGTCAGTCGCGAAATGTTCAAACATGCCAAAGAGATTGTGACTGACACTGGACCGGCTTTCATAAGTGACCGCTTGAAACAATGGACTCAACAATGGAATATACAACTTCGTTTTGCTGCACCCTATCATCCTGAAGCGAACTGGTTGGCTGAGAGCGCAAAAAGAGATATCAAGTTCCTTATCGCATTCTATACGGAATTCCGAGGTGGTTAGAAGTGTCTTCTGGAAGCGGCTGCTAACCGCCATGACCACTGTCATACAACTGCTTTTGGATGCAGTCCCAATTTCGGTTACGATGGGAAATCACACTAGCTTCCAGCTGATCACTTCCTTGGCCTCACAAACGTGCTAACCCTCCAAGATCACAAGAAATTGGTAGAAGAGTACGAGAAATATAAGCTCGCCATGAAGCCCAACTACGACCGGGCAAACTCCACAAAGGTACCTTACATTAAAGTAGCAGATTTTATTCTGCATCGAAGAGGTTTGCAAGGCTCAAAAGCTCTTTTCACGGGTCTTTATATCGTGCTGGAGACAGCCGGCATACAAAGAGTCTTGAAATCAATTTGGTACAGTGGACCACAAAACGCGACTTAGATGGCATCGGTCGGCAACGATCAAGGGGGGAGGGGTTCTGTAACAATCATAGAAGGAGGAAGACCGACTTCGTGAACGAGAATGACATGCCACAGCGGGGGACGGCAGGGAGAGGGGGGAACGCGCCGTTTTCTCCTGCAGCAACTGCGCATTGCGCGGCCACGCACGCCCTATCTTGAAAGCCATCTGCGTTGGGGGCAGAGTATAGGTTCGCTGACGGCTCATACATTTGTGACCGCGGTCATCGAGTGGGATGTCTGATTATTGTTGCATATTGCGTACGTGTTCTTATGTTCTTATATACCTGTGTGCGCTGACACCATGCTTGTAAATTTTTTTAGTAAGCGAATGTTTGCATGTCTATATGCCGATAAACATACTATCTTTACTTCGTATAGCTGTCTACTGAATTGCCATTGCAATCGATGCATCGCCTTTCGGGGGAAACTGCGACTTTGTAACAGCAGAGCTGTTTAAGGTCGACGTTGAGCCTCGCCGTGCGTACGCCAAGACTCGGCGCAGCTGGGTGAGGAGCGCGCGCCGGGGCGCAGGTGTTCGGAGAGCGACGTGGGTGAGATATGAGGAAGGCGAGAGCTGAGTGAACTAACGCAGACGAGCGACAACGGTCTTGGAGCAGAAAGGCAACTCGCTTTATAGCCAACAACGACTCTTTGTTATGCAAAGAACGCTATGACGTCACACCAAAGCTTGCGCTGCGACATTCCTTCCCACTTAGATAAAGTCCGCACTTCACTTCCTAAAATCCTCGTTTCTAAACCTTTCCGGCGGACGTCGCGCACGGCCGCTTCGTCGAAGCACGACTTCGGGCTTGCTTGGAGCTTCTGTGCTCTGCTCTGCTGGGGACGTGTCCTTGTGTGAAGTCGTTGTTGGTGCCGTAGTCGGAGAGTCGGTTGATGTCCTGGGGGTTGGACTCTGCATAGAGTCCCATGTGTGAGTGATTCTTAAACAGAAGGAGAAGACAAAAGTACAGCGACGTAACTGTCTCTTGTGTGAGGGCACCTCAACAGCGCTGTATGGCGATGGGGTGAGGGAGAGAAGAGAGAGAGTGTGGGGGAGAGAGGAGAAACAAAAACACATCCAAGTGGTAGGTCGTGAAGGGGCGCGGTTTACAGCCGCTTGCACAGGTTGGAATCCTCCAGATAGTCGAGGAGCGCCAAGAAGGCTCGCTTGACGATGGAGGGATGTGCATCCGGGAACCAGAGCCCCCGTGCGCTGTCGGACGGGAGCCCTAGGTGACGGTAGGCGGCAACAAGTGCGCCACGCTCACCTGCGTGCGCGGGGCATTGCAGGAGAACGTGGTCGATAGTCTCGACGTCGGCGCAGCTGTCGCAGAATGGTGAGCCGCCACCCGACGGCCGATGCACTCGCTCCGGCGTCCGGCAGCAGTCGATGCGGAAACGCAGGAGCAGAGCGCGATCACGTCGGCTCAAGCCCCTCAAAGCAGATTCTATGGGTTGTGCGGCGGTCGTCGGGAGCCTTGCAGGGATAACTACGGAATCTGTATCTGACCGTTGTTGTGGCTCGGCCAGGCGCATCGTGTCGGGAAGTAGCTGCTAAGGTTCAGCCAAAACAGGTATCGCAAAAGCGTGAGGCAAATGGTCAGCATGCACAAAGGCCACTTCACCCACCACATTCACAAGATATGTCACTGGGCTCGCAATCTGCGTAACTACGCCGTCTTCCCAAGCCGCATTTTCACCATGAACACATTTGACAAACAATTTGTCATCCACTAGGAATCCACGTTCAGTACCCCGATGCTTGTCTTTCTGCCGCTTGCTGTTCAGCTGTTTGTTGAACATATCTTGCTGAAAATTGGGTTTCAGGAATGACAACTTGGTCTTAGGTTGCCTTTTTAAGAAGAGCTGTGCAGGAGTGCTTCCTGTCACACTATGTGGCGTGTTTCGATAGCTCATCAGAAAGCTGTGTAACCCTGTTCGCACCGATTCTCTGTTTTGCTAGACATCTCATAACAGCTGCTTCAGCAATGCCCTCTTCGTTGTTTCCACCAGACGTTCTGCTGCGTTGTTCGAAATTGGGTGATAGGGCGGCGTTCTTGTATGTTATATGTTATTTTAGCCAAGAAGTGCTCGAACTCTTGTGATACAAACTGCGGCCCATTATCACTCACAATTTCGTCGGGAAATCCGTACGCCGCGAAGACACTTCGCAGTTTGGACATCATTTGGCGTGTGACGGTTGAAGTCATTAGCCATACTTCAATCCACTTAGAATAGGCATCAACTAAGACTAGGAAGTTAAACTGTCCTTTCATGGCGAAGTTCTAACATGCAGCCTTTGCCAAAGCTTGGACGGATAAGGTCAAGGGTGTAGTTGTACAGGCTACGCAGCTGGTTGAACCACTTGACAAACCCGACAGGTGCGTATGTAATCTTCTACTGCTTTATCGAGACCTGGCCACCAAATAAAACCTCTAGCGAGCATTTTCATCCGTGATGTGCCTGGGTCGTCCTCATGCAGCAAAGACAACACAGCCAGTTGCAATGCATAGCGCACGATCACCCTTGTGCCCCACGTGACGCAACCTTGCTCGAGTGAGAGCTCTAGACGTCTAACGTAGTATGGTCGGAGTTAGTTGGGCCCTTCAGAAGGCCAGCCATATCCCGTCTACTCGACGACTCTGCACAGTTTGCTATCACGTGCAGTGACCTTAGCTACGTGAGAAGAGTTCAACAGAGTGCTTTCGAACACGGAAAGGTATTCCGAACTCTCAGATTTGGGACAAGATGGGAAAGGTAGACGATACAGAGCATCAGCCACTTCGATTTCAGCCCCTTTGCGATACTTAAGCGTATACCGGTACGCTGGCATTATCAAGGACCATCTTTGTAGTTTGGCAGCTGCTTGCGACGGGGTCTCTTTGTTTAGTCCCAAGATGCTTACGAGTGGCTGATGGTAGGGGAGCAACATAAACTTTCTACCAAAAATAACCTTGTGGAACTTTTTAAGTCCAAAGATAAGCGCTAGGGCCTCTCTTGCACATTGTGCGTAATTTTTCTCGGCTGACGTCAAAGCTCGCGAAGCAAAAGCTATCGGACGCTGTTCTCCGTCCGGTAGCACGGGAAAAATGATGGCTCCAACGCCATACGCAGGCGCATCACATTGCAACCCGAGCGGCTTGCATGCGTCGTAGTAGGTAAGAGCACGGCTGTTTACAAGCAGATGCTTAGTTGCTTTAAAAGCATTACTACACTGCTTCGTCCACAGCCATCGTTCGCCCTTCCGCAACAATCTGTACATTGGTTCTGCCACAGATGACACATTATTCATAAGTTTGCTTTAAATGTTGAGCAGCCCTAAGTATGCTCTTAATTCGGTTACATTTGTTGGTTCAGGAGCGTGCAGGATTGCCGTCACTTTCTCTTGTGTGGGAAACATGCCATCGGCGCTCACCTTGTGCCCAAGGTACGAAACAGAATCTTGGAAAAACATGTATTTTTCCGGCTTTAACGTAATGTTATATTCCGAAAGCTTGCCCAGCACCCACTCGAGTGTTCTTTGGCAATCGTCCACGTTCTAGCCTGCAACAAAGCGCACTTCTCCCGCCACATCCTCGTTGATTGTGTCCAGTGGGCCAGGTTATGGCGATCCCACCCTCGTCGCCAGATGAACTAACGCAGACGAGCGACAATTAACGGTCCAGGAGTAGAAAGGCAACTCGCTTTATTGCCTAGAACGACTTGTTCTTATAGAAAGAACGCTATGACGTTACACCAAAGCTTGCACTACGACACTGATCAGTAGGTGGGTGGAGCTAAAGAGAGGGTATCAATGGAGAGATCGAGTGAGAGTGGAGAGATCGAGTGAGAGTGCGCGCCAAGCATTAGTTGAGCGGAGCTTAAGAGAGACAGAAGTGATGACGTAACCATGACGTGCACGGTTCTTCTGAGCTGAAGAGAGCAAAGCTCCTCAATATTCGAAAAGTAGCGACACGCTTTGAAGTATGCTGTCTCCTCCTCACGCGCCCTGTCCCTGGCCGACGCCGCGCCGCTATTGGCCTAATGGCATCACGTGGGCCCTCGCGCCGGCTTCGATGATTATGATGATGATGATTTAATGACATCCTCTTTGAAACAGGGTGGTGACAAATAGTCACCTAGACTGCTTGATTTAATCACGTATACTATACATGTTCTTTATCTATCATTTTTGTATACATCTAATTAATCTTTTTATTTTTTTTCATAATCTACCTTGTACCGCTACCTATGATTTTAGGAGATCAGGTCGTATACATCTCTTCCCTGCTTTTTTTCCACCAGTACTCTAATCGTCTCCTGCTTATCTCTACGGCTGATCGGTTGATGTTTCCATCCATTTTAAACCAAAGAGCTTCTGAAAGTTGTACGTTACCTACGGTTCTCGCTGGATGAACCTTTCCGCATTCCACTAGGATGTGCTGAGTCGTCTCCGGGTCTTTACTGCAGCATACACATGCCTTATCTAGTTCCGAATATTTGCTCCGATATGTTTTGGTTCTTAGGCAACCTGCCCAAGCCTGAAATAGCAACGCTTTGTGTTATCGTACAGATTTTATCTTCTAATTTCTTTCTTCGCATTCTTGTAATCTCCAAGGTCTTTGTTGTTTATATTATTTGCATCTGATTCACTGTCTCTATTTCTCTCACTTTCTTTCGCATTTATTCTTTCACTTTCTTTCTTTTTTTCTTTCGTTTGGTGACAGTCGTGCTCCATCGCCATTTTCCTTTGAGAAGCGTCTAGCGTGGAGCGCATGTCAGCGCCGTGGCTCTTCCGTCTCTCTCGTTTTGGTTTGCGAACGCCTTGAACTAAGTTTTTCGGCAAGTGCGACGTCGCTTCACGGCATTTTACATCACCATGACCTGCTATGCCTTCGAATGCCAAAAT
Organism: Dermacentor silvarum; assembly: GCF_013339745.2. Classification (NCBI taxonomy): domain Eukaryota; kingdom Metazoa; phylum Arthropoda; class Arachnida; order Ixodida; family Ixodidae; genus Dermacentor; species Dermacentor silvarum. Next base: position 80,168,491 of record NC_051162.1, on the reverse strand, counting down.
AGTTTCAACAAAGGCAAGAAGCTTAATCGTTTTGCACGCCAACAGGCGTGAGTTCTCGGGCATGCGAGGCTACGTGTGAAAACATTATAACGAAACTTTTAAGATTCAGCGCAATCCTTTCGACAACATTTGAGGCTCGAGTGTTAAAACTCACCTTAGGAAAGCAACTTTGCCTTTTGTAGTTACTTACTAGCTTTGTTTAGAGCGAATAGCTTTGTTTGCCCCTTTTGTTCGTCGTTGGCGGTCGCCCGATGGATTTGCGAAAGAAAGGCACCGATGAAGAGCGTTCGTGCTTTCCCAAAACCGAGTTACGGGATGCGTTCTTCGCCAAACGACCACATCATGAGTCTTCGAGACGTACGTGCTAATTCGCATGAGCTTTAAAGTGTGTGAAGGTTACGATGCGGCGGTGGAACACTCGCAAAGAAAACGTGCGGTCGGCCGCTGGTTCACTGGCTGGTTTAGTCGTCGTTTGTTTAGTCGTTTGCTCGTTCATTTAGTCGTTTGCACGCTCGTTTAGCTGTTCGCTTGCTTGTTTATTCAACTATTAGTTCATAAGGTCTCTATGTCTCGGAGACGCACTTGCTGTAGGGCACTAAGCTGGTGCGTCCGTGCCCTCTGCCACCCTTTGAGTGCCATAGCTGATAGGCGCCGCGAGTTCAAGTGGTAGGTTTGGCGCGGATTATTTAGGTTACTGATGGTTTAAGGGAGGCCAGGCATTCTATCGTAAACGTGCTATTTACAACCATTCGCACAAAGATACTAGAGAGTTATAGCAAGGCTAGGTCAGCTGGTATACCACCCAGGTAAACGGGAATTGCATCGCGAGCGCCAGTTTCTCCCCTGGTGCTTGGTAGGCCATGCTTCTGAGAAAAAAATCAAGCCTGCTGGTATGGCAACGGTTTTGCTGATGCGCGAGGGGGAGGCGGCCATCCCGCTTATCTGCAATGCGCTCGACGAGTGCGCGATTTTCTCGGCAGACGAAAAAGGAAACTAGCACGAGTTCCGTTTGCTGCTACAGTCTGAATTATTCTAACGGTTGTCATTTTCAGCCTGTTCTTTTTTGCAATGACAATTTCCTTTTGCGTGTGTGGTTCATGTATTGAATAAATGCCAGCGGCACATCTGTGTTTGCTAACATTTTACCCTATTGTGTCGTGATACGTGGATCCAGCATGCCATAGCGTGTGGCTATTGCGTTTCGCCAGGAGAATAACAGGCAGTGAAATGTGCTTTATTTTGCTATTTTATTTGCAACATTTGTCCAGAAAGAGATGCAATACACAAAAGAATATTGTAGACCTGAGTATCTCGCATCTACAGTACAAACTGCACATTCTATAGGCGCATATACAGAAAGCTTCTTACAATTTCTGAATAGCAAAAGTCATGTTTTGTTACTTTGCATGAGACAATCCTACCAACGCAAATAGTTTGTCGCAGCAGTTATCAGTGATTACTGATTCAAAAAAGCATAATTAAGCGAGACCGGTTGAAATACTGAAGGCAGCACATTTCGCATATCCTAACACAGACGAGGTGGAGTTATCCGAGCTGGAGCTGTGGTCTGAAAAAAAAATGGAAGTAATATAAGTTTTATGCTTACACACAACGCAATTGCAGGAACAAATTTCAGCAATTTTTCCACAAAACAGTGCTTTCAATTCATGTACGTCAACTCTTATTATATTTTATTGCAGGTCTTATGCTAAAAATATGGCACAAAGATTAAACAATACAAATTATTATTTTAACTGCTGCTATATTGCAATAACAGGTTTGGTAATGCTACTTTCTCAACAGCTGTCTGAAAACACTGATCAGTTTCTTACAGCTAAACTATATTGATCACTGAATTTCCTATTCACGTGTCAGTAGGGCACTGGCAGATTAGGTTGTTCAACCTATTTGTATACTCCTTGTCTTAGTTCTGCAGAATGCCTATTACTGGAAGACGATGTTTCAAAAGTTGTAAGCCACTGGTAAACCACTGGTAAGTCACTGTCTATGAGCATTTCCTATTATTGACCGAATTGTTTTGCACAGGAGGATTTGCGAGAACACCTCGCTCACGCCGACGTAAGCACCTTCGTACGCATTGCGCGCAAGCGCGACTTGATCAGAAGGTAAATTCGTTCGTTCTGAACAAAAACTGCTCGCCTGCTTAGTTCTCAGATAAGAACCGCGAACATCGCACATCGCAGATGAATATTCATAAAGAAGAACAGACACATTATGACACATTTCGCTACGCAACGTAAAATGCACCCGGCGCCGTAGCAGTAACGCGAAGAAAACGGCGCTTGCAGTGATTTCTGCACTAACGCAGCATTCCTTCAATTGGTTTCCGCCCCTTGTGAAGCTCAAGGTGACTTGCAATGTCTAACCAAGAACAGGCAAGTCTCTAATTTAACCCCTTCGTCCGTGCCGCAAGCATTCAAGGATCGTCAGCAAAGTTATCAGTTTATTCCATAAGGCGAACAGCAGTCGCCGACATATAACGAAACGCAATTTCCGTCCGCGGTTCAGCTAGCACTCACTCGTCTCAGAATCTGCTGTCGATAGGTAACTTCAATATATTTACAAACCACAGAGAAATATACCGCGTACGGAATAGCCTTCTTTTCGTCTTACAGTCGTTTCGATAATGTTAGTGGCTATTCGGTATAGCAACTGCATAAAACGCGTGCTTACTTTTCAATCTCTTGGAAGCAGAAAAAATTGGCCCTGCTGTCCCTTCCCGTGCTCGTCAACCACAGAGCCGCGCGGAAACGTCTTGTGGCCTTTCTTCTGTTTTTCGTACATCGCTGGAGCCACCGGCCAATACAGAAACAAAATGTTTCTGTTTCTGTAGGTGCAGAGAGCGGCAGGAGCAGACGAACGGAATGGCAGCCGAAGCGATTAGAGCGAAAGCGCCGCCCGTTGGCAGAACATGTGCAGAGATTAAATAAAGGTGTAGAATACTAAAAAATGAAAATAGGCGAAAACACATTTTATTTCTACATAAAATTGCATGACTTTACTTTATTGCTAGGCAGGTTGAAAAGATACAGACACATATGCAAAAGTTAGTGCATTTTTCTTTGGCTACCCGTGTCATGGCGACGCTTTATTGCCAATACCGAAAATAGCCCGACTGTCCACCGCCTGGTTATAGCTCAGTGGGTTAACGGGCCAGCGGAACGAGAGGGCGAGCGGAGAGGGCAGCGAAGCGCCGCACGAAAAGAAGAATTTTAGCTCAGCGATCCCTCGCTCGGTTGAGCCGAGTAAAGTCCCTATACATCGCTTGCACGTGACGTCACATCCGCGGGCTCGCTGCCGCTGCCGCCCTGCTTGCGAACCGCTTGCCGCTAGTCTGACGCGCGCGCACTGCGAGAATCCGTCGAGCAGTTGTTTTCTCTGTGTCGTGACAGGCTTCCATTCGTCTTTTCGGTGGGCATGCCAGCATTTCCAACTGCACTGCCCTTTTGCGAGGACTACTTCACACAGTTGATTGGATTTGCGCGTGTACGGCACAAAGAAAAAAATCAACTTTGCGAGAGCGTCGATCCCTCCACACTGCCCCTGGGAATGGTTGGGTGAAGCGTTTGTCGGCGAGGAGGCTCGGAGAAGACAAAATGCTCCTACTTGGAGAGGTAAGCGCAGAATTTTTCACTTTCAAGGTCTCTCAACTGGTCGGTTTCTCCAGTCGGGTGCAGTGAGAGGGGCCGATCGGCACACGGCTGCAACCCTGTCCTCGGCACGCCATTCCTGCAATTCGGCTTCCCTCTTTTTGGCGACCGCTTCCGGCTGTTCGGCGAGTCATTTTTCCAGGTGTTGGTGTCGTGAGGGATCCGTGTTCATGGCGCTGTAGCCGGGGAGAAGCGACGGAGCCCAGTCAAGGTCCGTCTCGTCGAACAGTTTAGCTGGCTTCCCCAAGAACGCAAAATGAACAAAGTTATAAAACAAACGTTTCCTTATATATCGCCGTTATCACGCTGTCGAAGTCGAAAGTAATTATATTTACCTGCAATGAAGTGTACGCCACAGACTCGCAGGTTGCGGTTCTCGATGTCTAAGTTGGCACGTTTAATGCGCGCCAGCCATAGGCTGCGCCGCTTCGTGCTCAACGCGTTCATGCTCTCGCACTGGTTCTCCACGATCTTCGGTAATGAAAATAAGTTGCCGTTAGTCCGTTTTCTTTTTCTCCCGCGGGTGTCACTGCGGTTGGAACAACCAAATAACATGCGCATGATCATGATGACAACACGTCTTGCGGGGCTTGCAACGACTGCGGGAGAGTGAGCGGTTCATATGCATGGCGGACGCATATCCCAGAATTCCTTTCACTAACGTCAGTGCAAGCTATCTGTACCTTCGGAAAACTACCGCCATCCTTTGAACAACGCCGCTTCACTCGCTCCTGTATCTCCGATTGGACGATGATAGCGCGCGCTTTCACTTCTTAATATTTTCCTTTTTTTTTCTGTCTCAGCGCCATGTCGAATGTCCCTCTGCGCAGCCGCCGTCGCCGGCGGCAGCGCGCGCCCAGCCTGAAAGTTTTAACGGTGGCTTTCGAGGGGCGCCACCATCGACTTGCTTTCGCAAGAAAGAAGTAAAGAAAAAATCAAACAAGCGTTTTAGGAGAGGAGACGGCGTAGGAGAGAGTAGATGGCGGTACTTTTACTATATAGGAACTTAAGAGCTGAGCGCTTTGCTGAGCCACCTGTGGAACAAGGTTGCAGTAAGCGTCAGCTCGCGGCGAAGCGCACGCTTCGGGTACTCGCTCACGGTCAACCACTTCAAATCGCCGCTAAACGGCCTCGCTGCTGAAACCTCTCGCAGTATACAGAGGTCCCCTTCAGTGGTGAAACACATCCGAAGCTTCTTGGCATGCAGGAGAGCCAGCGCCGCGTTTGAATACGACGCGGACGACATACGGCTATCCGCGCGGGTGGTCGCCATGTTTGTTTCGCAAAAACGCTGGTCCGCCGAGCGCGCTCCTCTGGGGAGAGGAAACCAGCGGTCCCGTAGCGAAGGGCCCGCTCCGTAAACATGCTGGCCGCCCCAGCGTACCGCACATGCGCAGTGGCGTCTCCGCTGGCCCGCGGGGCCCGCCGGCCCCTAAAACCGCTGAGCTATAACTCTATTGTGACACGCGCTTGCGAAATATAGCGCATGTGATGCATTCGAAGTCGTCATGGTACGGCGTTAGCGCTCGCTTAGATACTTAAAAAACAGTTATCAGAACAGGAGAAGGAAGCTGCCGTCACTGAATTTGTATATATATATAACCCTCGGTATAGAAATCCTATGCTGTACACGAAGTCACTCGGAGCTAGAACGCGAACGCTTAAAGCGAACCGCATTACTATGCGCGCATTCACTCTGCGAAAGGTCGTCTGCTACGCTCAAGCGATGTAGGCAGCACCACGGTAGAGGAGGAAGCGCGAAAGAGAAAATAGGAGTGAAGGCCCAGGACGAATGTCACTACTTTACGAAGTTTCCTGGACTTTAGAAGAGAGCGTGCGCTGGTGGCGGCGTCATTCTGCGTGACCATGGCTGTGACGAAGACGCAGTTTTATCCCGAAGAAGAATAGGGACGGTGTCGTCGGCGTCGTGATGCTATTCTGGAGCGGCTTCAACGACTGTGCGCAGATCTGGCATTCCGAGCAAGGCCTGCTGAATGAAAACGACAGAGGAGGGTTGGACATCCAGAATTTACAGAGAGAGAAGCTACGTCTGGGCAACGCTACGAAGAAAATCGCCGTCAAGATAGACCAATTGATGTTTAAGGAAAGTTAAAGCTAAGCAAAGGCAAAAGTTAAAGCTAAGTAAAAGCAAAAGTTAAAGCTACGTGAAACTTCAAGTTAACGCTAAGTAAAAGCCAAGTTAAAGCTCAGTAAAAGCTAGCATAAGCCACCAGCTCCGCTGTTTCATCCGTCTTCGCGCTGTTGAGTCTGTGAAGCTGGCTAATTTTTATTTCCCGCTTTAAGAAAGATTCGTCTCACATAAATTTCGTTGTCTGCGTTGGATCTGCATATTTTCCTCCCTTGCTATTCTTGGCGCCAATTTTTAACTTGTTCGTTTAACACTATGCGCTTATATTATGTGACCCCTGCATAAAAGATGATATTCCTAATCTTGAGAAAGTCGGAAATGTGCCGTACAAATTATTTATAGCAATTTAATTTGCCGTTCAGTTACTGAGTGGTTAACACGAGCAAAGGGAGCCCCCTTAGCAGCGAAGCTTGCTATGGCTAGGATCCGGGATTTTATGGTGTCCGCGCGGAAAAATTCTAACGTAAAAAGTGAGAGTGTAAAAGCCAACAACAAAAGCAAACTCATAATGCCACTCGAGTAGGAGCTCGCTTTAACAACCACCCGTGTGTAAAACGGCGCACCCGCCGTGGTTGCTCAGTGGCTATGGTGTTGGGCTGCTGAGCACGAGGTTGCGGGATCGAATCCCGGCCAGGGCGGCCGCATTTCAATGGGGGCGAAATGATGATATGTAGTGTTTAATGGCGCAAGGGCCAGCTATGGCCAAAGAGCGCCATGACACATGGTGATGGGTTCTGAATGTATTATAGATGGAGTGGACAGTAGGATGCAAATGGTACATAAAAGGTGGCTGTAAAGAGGCCTAAAACAAATCGCTATAAATTGCGTAAAATATATGAGTGTTAAAATAATGACAAAGACTAATGATGTGAGCTATGAGCGTAAAGGTTTCATTACACAGCGGTGACATAATAAAGTATATGCAATAGCACTATTGCCTCAAGAGGTCCTTGAAATCAAGGACTGAGAGGCACGTGCTGTAAAATGTTTTCCACTGCAGCTGCAGCCTGCAAGTCGAGGCTGCGCTACAGATACCCTGGCCAGATGACTTGTAACGTGTTTACATCTGCTAAAAACTTTAAGACGGCATTAAAATCAAAAAGCGGCTCATGGCTAAGAAAGAATGCTGGGTGAAGAGGGATGTGCTCACGATACGCGGGATAAAAGTACTTTTTACGCTGAGCTTCTATTTCTGGGCACTGGATAAGAACATGGAGAACTGTAAGTATGTCGCCACACCTATCACATGTCGGAGGATCACTTCCTGTAAGGAGATACGAGTGTGTTCCATAGGTATGTCCTATCCTTAACCTACAAAGAAGCACTTCCTTGTGTCTTGTTGTTTTCTGAGATATCCATTTCCCAATTCTTGGCTTGGTTACATGTAGCTTATTTGACACTTGATTGTCCCACTGCCTTTGCCAATATTTCCGTAATTCATGGCGCAGGAAGGGCTTTAGGTCAGTGAAAGGGATGGCTATGTTTGTGTTTGTATGTTCAAAAACTACTGAAGTGGCACTTTCGTCTGCAGCTACATTGCCTTTGATACCTCTATGGCCAGGTACCCAGCATATTATGATTACTTGGTTGTCCTTGTAAGCTGAGCATAGCAAGCTGTACAGTTCGTTATAAACTGAGTTCTTGTGTTTTCGTAGACTCATTAGAGCTCTAACGACACTCAATGAGTCTGTGAACACAATTGCTTTTGTAATATTCATTTGTTTTATGTGTTTGACTGCTGAAAGGATTACGAATGCTTCCGCTGTAAAAATGCTTGTATGCGGATTTAGTGCCCCGGACACTGTAAAAGATGGTCCCAAAGCTGCGTAAGCAACACCAGTAGAAGATTTGGAGGCGTCCGTATAAAATTCACTGCAAGAATACTTCTCCCGAAGTTCAAGAAAATGCGAGTGTATGTGTGGTTCAGGTGCCCATTTTGATATTTCTACAAAAGAGACATCGTACTGGATGGTCTGCCACTCCCAAGGTGGTGGAAGCCCAATAGAAGCCATCAGGACATTCTCTAGAAGAGAGAGGCCTGTTTCTTCCGACAGGGCTTCCAATCGGAGGGACATAGGAGGCCTAGTGGCTGGGCGGTTACGGAACAGCCTGGCCGTGGACAAGTCCTGAATAATTGAGTGGCATGGGTGGTCTACTGCAGATTTTACCTTCAAGGCATAGGAGAAACTTAAATATGTCCTTTGGAAGAATAGAGACCATACGTCTGACTCGACGTACAGGCTTTGTACAGGACTAGTCCTGAAGGCACCTGTAGCAAGGCGGATGCCTAGGTGGTGAATAGGATCCAGCATTTTCAAAACACTAGGCCTCGCAGAATTATAGACTACTGCTCCATAGTCAAGACGCGATAATATAAGACTTTTGTATAACTTTATGAGGCATCTCCTGTCACTTCCCCAGGATGTGCGTGACAAAAGCTTCAGCAGATTCTTAGTCTTGAGGCATTTTGCTTTAAGATACTTCAGGTGTGGGACAAAATTTAACTTGCAGTCTAACATGATACCTAGAAATTTATGTTCACGGCTTACAGATAGTCGTTCTCCATTGATATCTATTACCGGGTCCCGCAGTACACCCCTCTTGTTAGAGAAGAGGACACACATACTTTTTTGAGGGTTTAATTTAAAACCGTTCTCGTCCGCCCACTTAGACAATTTATTTAAGCCAAGCTGTACTTGTCGCTCGCAGATATTTAGATTGCATGATTTGTAACCTATTTGGATGTCATCCACATACACAGAATAAAACGTACTACGTGGCATGACAGTATACAGCGAGTTCATTTTGACGATAAATAAAGTACAGCTCAGCACACCACCTTGAGGTACCCCAGCCTCTTGCGTAAATGGACGAGACAAGACGTTACCAACTCTCACACGGAACGTGCGATTGGAGAGGTAACTCTGAATCACAATCAATAAGTTGCCTCGAACTCCCATTCCAGAAAGATCACGGAGGATTCCAAATCGCCAAGTTGTGTTGTATGCCTTTTCCATATCTAAAAATACTGACAAGAAAAACTGTTTGTGCACAAAGGCATCACGAATATTTGTCTCGATGCGGACAAGGTGATCTGTTGTGGATCTACCTTCCCTGAAACCGCACTGTAAGGGTTCGAGTATTTTGTTACTTTCAAGAAAATGGATGAGGCGGCGATTGATCATTTTCTCAAAGAGCTTGCATATACACCTTGTCAGAGCTATAGGCCTACAGCTACTGGCCGAAGAAGGGTCCTTGCCATCCTTGAGAATAGGAATTACAATTGCTTCTTTCCATGCATTCGGAATGTAGCCGGCAGAGAACATGGTGTTAAAGAGTGACAATAGTGTTTTGTGGGTTTCAGGGTGTAAGTGGTTTATCATTTCATATAGTATTCTGTCACTTCCTGGAGCAGACGCGTTACTACAATTCAGTGAAGCCTGAAACTCCGCCATGCTAAATGGACGATTGTATGCTGCATTGGCTGTGTCTTTCCAACCCAGAGGCTGTCGCTCTGCTTGTCGCTGATATCTTAGAAATGTATCTGTATAATGGGAGGTACTGGAAATATGCTCGAAATGTACTCCTAGACAATCAGCCTGGTCCTCAAGAGTGTCTCCTTGTGTGTTTACTACAGGTAGAGGATGAGTTTCGCGGCCTTTTATTTTGTTTACCCTGTTCCAGGCTTTGCGTTCGTCTGTATAAGAATTGATGCTGGATATGTACTTTTCCCAACTTTCTCGTTTAGCGCGGCGGCGTGTTCTTCTACCTTGTGATTTAATCGCCTTGAAGTTAATTAGGTTTTCTGTGGTCGGGGAGTTACGAAGGAGATTCCAGGCCTTGTTTTGCTTTTTCCGGGCTTCCCTACACTCCTCATTCCACCATGGAATACGTCGTTTCGAAGGCGACCCATTTGTTTGGGGAATACATACTGATGCAACATCAATAATAAACGCTGTAATGTATGCTACTGCAGCGTCAATATCAAGTGAACAGACATCGTCCCAGGGCAAATGTGTTTCTTCGCGAAACCGCGCCCAGTCAGCTGAGTCGACTTTCCATCGAGGAACGTGTGTAGAGCACTCAGATTGTTTTGTAAGGTTTAGTAGTATGGGGAAGTGATCACTTCCATAAGGGTTATTGATCACATCCCATTTCAAATACGGCACAATTGTACTGGACGCTATGCTTAAGTCTATGGAAGAAAATGTTTTGTGTGTAGGGCTGTAGAATGTTGGTTCTTTTTTGTTAAGCAAGCAGGCACTTGAAGAGAGTAGGAAGTTTTCTATTAGTCGTCCTCTCGCATCACAACGAGAGTCGCCCCACAGTGTACTATGTGCGTTTAGATCACCAACGACTATGTAAGGGTGATGCAGTTCATCAATAAAGCTTTGAAATGTTGTTCTAGAGAGTTGATAACCTGGGGGGATGTATACAGACGCGATGGTGACTAGTTTATTGAACAGCACTGCTTCGATAGCAACTGCTTCAAGAGGAGTTTGGAGTTTCAGTTTCCGACATGCAACGCCTCTGTCGGCAATTATAGCTACACCGCCTGACGCTGTAGCAGCATCGTCCCGGTCTTTCCGGAAAAGGGCGTATTGCTGTAGAAAGTTTGTTTGTGTGGGTTTAAGATGTGTCTCCTGAACACACAGCACCTTTGGATTGTATTTGTGTAAAAGTTCTTTAATGTCATCGAGGTTGTGCATTAAGCCTCTCACGTTCCAGTGTAATATTTGTGTATCCATATTGTGTGTGTTTTTGGGCTGTGTGTCAAGAGATGAGTCTAGTTGGCTTACGGAGCCTTTCCAGGCGCCGTAATCCGGGGTTTGTCTTTCTTGGAGCGGTCGCGAGAATCGCGTCGCTCCGGAGGCGCTGGATGCGCCGCCTGGCTTGGGGTTGTGTCCATCGACTCCAAGGAGCCGCTGGACTTCCGCTCAAGCGAGCGGGGTATTTTCGGGGTGGGCCTTGCCTCGAAAAGCAGGGCCTTGGAGGCCACCAACCCAGAAGTCGATGGGCCTTCCTTAAGAGACGGCGCAGCAGCGCTGGCTGCTGTCGCTTGGGGGGCTGGTGGCACCGCCGCGGCCACACTCTTTGTGGACCGGGCCGATGCTGGAGTCTGCTGCGACGTTGCCCCCCTACGCGCCGCACCAGAATACCCTGTGGAATGAAGAAAAGAGATACGCTTTCGTGCTTCTTGGAATGAAATGTTTTCTTTTACTTTGAGTGTTATTATATCCTTCTCTTTCTGCCACGTAGGGCACGCTCTAGAGTAAGCTGCATGTCCACCGTCACAGTTCGAACAGTGGAGTGTGCCATCACAGTCATCTGAGGGGTGACCATGGTCACCACACTTCGCACAGGTTTGTCTGCCTCGGCAGCTTTGTGAACCGTGGCCATACCTCTGACACTTGAAACACCTTCTAGGGTTCGGGATATATGGTCGGACTCGGACTTTCGTGTATCCTGTTTCTAACGTTTCTGGCAGCACACTGGATGCAAAGGTGACGATCAGATGTTTAGTTGGAATTTCTTTGTTTTCCCGTTTGATTATTATTCTCTTCACTATGGTAACATTCTGCTCCTTCCAGCCCTCTAGGAGCTCTTCCTCGGTCAGGTACAGCAGATCATCGTCGGAAATCACTCCTCTGCTTGTGTTCATGGATCGATGTGGGGTCACTGTGAGGTTCACACCACCGAGTGAGACCAGATTTGCGAGTTTCTCATGTTGTTGTTTGTCGCGGACCTCAAGAAGGAGGTCACCGCTCGCCATCTTTGTAACTTTGTAGCCGGGACCAATTGTTTCGGTGAGATTTTTTGCAACAGTGAAAGGTGAAATCATTCTTACGGTCTTTTGAGGGTTTCCACTATGAATGACATGGAATCGTGGAAACGTTTCTTTGCGTTGAAAGAAAAATTGAGCTGTTTCTTCGGTGCGCCCTCTTTTTGAAAGAGGACGATCAGGTAGTTTAGGGAATGATGAGAATGTCATACAGGTTTATTGATGTCGGCAGCGATGGTAGCCGCCCACCATGGAGCCCAACAAGGGGACGGTACAAGGTTTGAAGATTACCTGCACACGCCAGCTATACACCGCCACTATAACCTAATATATATATCCAAGGCTGGATATAATACACAAGGTTAACCCTTGCCGCCCAGAAATTCGGAAGTGAGAAGAAGTGACTAGAAGACAGGACAGATGGTAAAAGTGAGAGAGAAAGACAAAAGATTGAGGAGGGGGACAGGAAAAGGCGACTGCCGATTTCCTCCAGGTGGGTCAGTCTAGAGGTGCCGTCTATGTGAAGCATAGGAGGCACCTCTAGAAGCACCAAAGAGGTGTGTTGCCTCCGCCGGGGGGCCTTAAAGGTCCAAACACCCGGCATTAGCTCAACCTCCAGGATCCCCCTTTCCCCAGACACGGCAAAGCCACGCACGGCTACGCGTGGGAGGGTCCAACCCCCGTGTGCTCAGGTACGTGGTGGCGCAACTCACCAAACGCCTGCTTGCGCAGACGCCCCTGCGGGGAATGGGGGCGAAATGCGGAAGCACCTGTGTACTTAGGTTTAGGTGCACGTTAAAGAACCTCAGGTCGTCGACATTTCCGGAGTCCCCCACTATACGGCGTGCCTTATAATCAGATCGTGGTTTTGGCACGTAAAACCCCATAATGCTATTTTTTTAAACGACGTGTCTCTGTGAATGTATGACGTAGGGCGTGACGTAGCGTGCGCCTGATAAGACGAACAATGGGAAAGCGTTGACGACCCTCAGCGCAACCGCGCGAACCCACTCGTGCCACTGCTGAGGCATTTTGCAGAAAATAGCCCCTCTTCCTCTTCACAACCACAATCTCTCTCTCTCTCTGTGTGTGTGATGCATTCGTCGTTATCGTCGTCTTCAATGGCTGGCTTCGTTGCCGCTCATCATTCCAGCGTAGAATTTCACTTCTCTTCTGTCGTCGTAATGGGGAGGCCGCGTTTACGCGGGTATGAGCCCTTGCTTAAGGTGTATGTCCATCTTATGTGGCGGACAGATATATTAACAGAGGTGATACGCGAATGTGTGTGCGTACTTATCGTCACGATGAACACCGATCAGGGCCTTATGCTCATACCTCTGTTGAAAATTCTGTGTCACCTCAGTGTCGTGCCCTTAAAGGTTATCCGGTCCTCCACCTTCCCAGAGTGGAATGCCTCATTAATTTTTCCTTCTGTTTATGTGGCACATCAGAGATACGACCTTTTCTTTTTATAAGGACTGTATAATATATCTTTTTCTGCCCACGAACAGTAACGCACTGTTTTCTCTTTGCAATAACGTTTTCCTAGCAAATTCATTATCTGCGTTTTCAACTTGCTGATAACTAAAGAAAAGTCTATTCCAGTTTCCGCGTAGTTCTGTACCTTGTTTTATCTAGATTGTAATGGTTTCCCATTGATCTGCCTTGTTTATGCCTGTTTTGTAAGCTGTGAGTGCCCGTGTCATTATCTTATATTTTCTGTTAGTCTGTACCAACCCATGTAAAAAAGTTGCAGTGGCTTAGCTCGGCTATGCCAGGATATACGTAGCGTTAGCAAAGGTTCAGCTGATTATTCTTAGCTTTCCTGGTTGTCTCCTACGCTCAACCGCTAATTGCCAGGCAACTACTTCGGGATCCGATGAGTCAAGCTTCTCCGTTTTTCTGCGCTGTTGAGCAGCATTTGCGCTCTCCTTCTCCATGGCTATACCACACTGGCAAACGCCAGTCAGAAGCGCAGCGGCTCCAGCGCCGTGTCAGACGGCGACTGCACAGCGAGCGCGCGCCGGCGCCAGTGCGTCTACCACGGCTACGACGTCACTCCTCTGGAATGCGCAGACCGGCAGCGGTGAGTCGCGCGCGGCGGCGGCGGAGTGCGCGAGAGGTGCCAGCTCCGGTGCGCAAGGCGTGTGACATCACTGATCCTTGCGCATGCGCAGCACGGCTCTTGATGTGCCGCGCGAAACGGGCTTGGCTAGGCCAGTGTAGCTAACGCTACAAAACCCCCTATACTGTACCCCCCCCCCTCTGAATTCATTACCAATGCAGAAACTAAATAAATATATGTTACTTAGGATACTATTCCTAAGCCCGAATTGAAATAAAAAGCTGTTCATAGTTGCCTCACATTTGTTGCATTTTAGTATGCCACTATGCGAAAATCTTATGTGTAGCTTTCTTACGTGTCGATGTTTTCGGATGTTGAGCGTGTACATGAACTGCGAGATACGTCATGATTCAGCTTTCATGCAGCAGATGAAACCAGGATGCCATCGCTTAGTACCCGGAAGGTTTTCGGCTGGGCTTGCAGCAGCTCCCTCACATTATAAGGGCAAAACGCATGCACTCAATAACGCCACTACACATGTTTTATGCTAGAACTGTACTTCAATCTCAGATTTTATGCAAGTGATGGCCTTGAATGCAGGCTAGCACACATGAACTAATCCTTTTATTATTGCGATAGCAATTATATGGGAACTCCACGGGCACTTTTGCCGTCGCCGTCACCGTGGGGTTCCGTATAACGTCCAACGGCGAAAAAACCGTCGCCGCGCGCCGTACGCTGTGTGTGCGAGTGAAAGCGTGCGAAGGTGATCCGGCAACGGCAGCTTTATCTCGCGCACGCAAGCGAGGAAGGTGGCCGGAAGAGCGCGCTCTTCGTTCGCTCGCGGGTCACGGGGAGGAGGCGACGGAGACAGTAGGGTTGGGGGTGCGTTGCGCTCTTGCGGCTGCTGCTGACGAAGCTTCCGCGCTGGCACCGTACCTTGGAAGCGATATGCTCTGTGGCCGAAGTGCGCGGAGGCCTTATCTTCAAAGCAATCTGCGATGTGTCCAAAGTGCAAAAGTGCACGCGCCGAGTGCCGGTAGCTTCGTATGCACTGTGCTGTCGACGTTTAGTTCGAGTTTAAGCGAGATGCGAGGTAGCGCGAAGGTCAATTTGCCCGCTGCTGCTGGCGCGCTTTCTCAATCGTCTTAAACAGTTTCCGCGGTTATCGAGCGAGATGTGTTCATGTTTACCTGTGCGCGCGTGGCACCGTGCTTGTTTATTTATTTATTTTATTTTTATTTATTGCAATACCCTCAGGGCCTAGGTGGCATTACAGAGGGGGTGGGTACATTCTTATTAGACAAGCGCAATAATGAGAACAACAACAAAGCTGAGTATGAAAAAAACCAAAACAAAACAAGAAAAAGAACAATGATTAAAAGAGCAGTTTAACAGGTCAATACCAAAGGCCTTGAACGGCAATTGCGTTAGCAACGTTATTATACATGTAAAATACAAAACTTATTGAAAGAACAAGTAGCTGCGCAGGTTATTCTGTGAAGTGGTCAACAACTGCGGCCTTGAATTTAGTTAGTAAGCGGATATTTACAACTTTATACGGCCGATAAGACTACTATCCTTACTTTGTATAGCTGTCTACTAATTTGCTATCGCAATCAATGCTTCGCCTTTCGGGCGAAACTGCGACTTTTTTTTACTTTCAACTTAGACCAACTAACTCCTTGCAAGAACCATCACAAACCAATATTTCGCTACTGTTCCGCTCAGACGACACGCCGGTTATTGCCGGCGTGTCCGCTGAGCGTGTCGCTCCTCTAGTAGAACTTCAATGGGTAGTTTTGTCAGAACACAGGTTTTTGCAATCTTGCAAATAGGCTGATCGAAGCTTGATAGATTGCAGTAGCGATCTAAGAGTGCCGTGAAGCGATATTTTATTTCAATCAGCCTCAAAAAAAAAAAAAAAAACGCACGCCCTTCTGCTTTTAAACGTTCTGACAGCCCAATGAGTTCTCGACACATTCAATTCTTAAACACTACAACGAGGCGTACGCATTTGGCGCCAACAGCTAAGCAAGAAAGAAAGGGAGAACAGTGCCGTTAAAAGCCCCAAACAAAAGAGGATGGTGGCGAAGGCACATCACACGCAATGTTCGCGCGTTTTATCACTGGGACATTAGTTCGCCACGCAAGGAGAGTCTTACTCCGGGGTCACGGTATTCGCCACACACTCCTATTTGTCGAAGTGATGTTTCTGCATCACTAGATGTATCCAAGATATATTGGACAAGAGGAAAGCGTGCGAGAAATTACTGATCGTTTTAGCTGATGAGTAGAAATGAAAACCCGTACCAACTACCTCCATAGTAGGCGTGCGTTTCACTTCGAATTGTACAAAGGTAGCGGCTGTTATCCCGTCCTATTCTTTGATACTTATGTATACGTGCAATATAAAACCACTGCTCTTTGAAACAGCGCCGTGACAAATAGTCACCTGGCCTACTTGATTTACTTAGGTATGCTTTACGCGCTTTGATTCTAGCAGTTTTGTATACACTTCTTTAACCTTTTTTTTTCTCTCTTGCTCAACACTTCTATGGCTAACTTGTGCCGCTACCTATGCCTGTAATGGACCCGGTCATATCAATTTCGTCCCTGTTTTTTATTCACCTATACTCCAAACGTCTCTTGCTTATCACGACTGCTGATCGGTGGATACTTCCGTCTACTTTAAATGGAAGAGCTTCTGGAAGGTCTGCGTTACCTACGGGTCTTACTGGTGAATCCTTTCGCATTACATAAAATTTATCTGCAGCATACACATGCCTCATCTAGTTGCGAGTATTTGCTCCGGTGTGTTTTTGTCCTTAGGCAACCAGCTCGGGCCTCGAATCACAAGGCACTTCCCTTCTTGTGATTATACAGTTTTTCCCTTATGATTTATTTCCTCTCATTCTGGTAAATCCTCATGGTCAATTTTTTTTCCATTCTTTGCGTCCAATTGACTGTCTCTGTTTCTCTCACTTTCAGTCTGACGGCTCATGCATGGTTCTCTATTTACACATTCAGTTTTCCTCTACTTGGTTGCCGACTTTCTTGACCTCTTCCTCCATTCCGTTGTCACGCTTTTCAGGTGCAGATGCTTTCATTCTTTCATTCATTCATTCTTTATTTGTTTTTTTCTGCACAAAGGAAAGAAAATGGAGCAAAAGCAAAAGGCTTGTAGCCTGACAAAAGGCCTTTGCTCCAATACAGCGCAGATTAGCCGGCTATTTGTGCACTTTAGCCGGCTATTTATTTCGATCCATGTTCCTGAGTCTTTCTTCAAAACTAATTTTGCTCTGCGCTTCTCTCACTTTAAACGAGGCCCTACCAGTGTAACCCTACACTGCCTGATTTGTTGTTTCCGTGGGCTCCCAAAGCCAATCTGCTTGCCGACTTTTGATTACCTTCCAGCCTCGAGAAGATATCCGATTTTAAGCACAGAATGGCATTTGCGAACGTTAGCACTGGCACCTTTACTCCTTTGCAGGTTCCACGCAGCACCTGATATTCATTGTGGCCCCACAGTGCTCTGTGTTTCATTAGTGTTGCATTCCGCTTTCCCTGATTTTTGCAGCTTATCTTGGTGGGTGCTTGAGTAAGTCTTTCCTTAGTTTATGTATACGCCGTGGTATTTATATTGACTGACTATAGGTGTCACTGTTGAATTGACACCACGTAATTTCTCGTCTCTTATTAAAGATCCTAATTACCGATTTCTCTGTGCTAAACTCCAAGGCCTAGATTTGTCGCTGCCTTGCCACACATATTCGCAAGTGTCTGTGAATCACTTGGTTTCTCTGCCATTAACGCTATGTCATCCGGATACCTCATTCCGGGAAGCTTCTGTTGCACTATTTGTCCATTATGCACGTATGAGAAAGAAAACCATAATTCACTGTTTTTCCAGTCCTCTTTCTGTGCCCTTAACATTAAGCATGAAAAACAATGGAAGCAGAGCACATCCTTGATTCAGTGTTTACTGAATTCCCACCATATAATGACCTTTTCGACCTTCCCATACAACTAGTGCTCGGTTGTCTGTATATATCTCCCTCAGCAGCTCCGCGAAATCGTCAACAGCTCCGCGAATGTCTTCGTGCTTAATAATATCCCATACCAATTCCCTGTCTACGTTGTCACAGGCTACTTTAATATCTAGAAATGCTATCGATAAAGGTTCATTATGAGGTACTGAAATGTGTATGCCTTAGTTAGTGCCAACATTTTACCCTCTAAGCGTCTGCCTGGTCTCAACCCATTCTGTAGTTACCCCAGTACATCATTTTTGTCCACCCACTTCGATAGTTCAAATTTTACAGCTTGCATTGTCACTGATATCACCAACGTTACTGTAACTGGCCTGTGCGAGCTCGCCCTATCCTTATCTCATTTGCCTTTGTAAATTAGGTTCACCTTCCTTTGACGACGTCCAACCGCAATTTTCTTCGTTTTAACCACTTCCTTAGTGGCATTAGTCAGCAATGCTTCACTCTTCGGAACGAGGTTTTTGATGAGCTGTATTGGAATTTCAACGCGTACTGCCACGCTGTTATTAGGGACATTTTCTGCTGTTGTTATCCAGTAAAACATTTCTTTGCAAATTTTGATCTCTCAGGCTTCTCTGTTGCTGCTGGATCTGTTTGAGTATGAACTACGCTTTCTTTCGTGCCAAAGTTGTCTCTGATAACGTCCCTTGTGTACTGCAGGACATCGTCTCCTTCGAAGATGTTACCGTCTTCATCCCTTACAGCCGTTTGCGCATCTTTAGTTAGAGCTGCGATTGCTTTTGTACGCTTCCAAAATGTCCGCGGGGCACCTTTGTCTCTTTTCTTAATGTAACACACTCAACGTCCACTTGTGCGTTTAATTTTCACTTGCACAAGCGCACTCCCCAACCTAACTTTTTCGCGGTATTTCATCGTGAAATGCCACGTTTTTGGCTTCTCGTTGATCCCTAAATGCCTGCTCACGCTCTTCTATAGCTTGAATTATTTTCTTGTTCTACTACTAACGTGATTTTCCTTTTCCAATCCAAAGACGTTTTTGCTGTGTCTGCCTGATGTGCTGCTGCATAACGTCTATCACTTTGGTATATTCATACCCTGTTGTAAGAAACGCCTCCCTTTTCTTGTCTATGTTTTCGTGACCTCTGTTAGTAGCTTTTCATTAATTTTTACAAATTATGTTGCTATTGGTTCTTGTGTTGCCTTACTATATCTCCGAAATTTTAAGAATAAATGTTTATAATCGCTGCTCAGGATACATTTTCCATGATCATCTATCTTTATCTGGTCAGGAGTACATGATACATGACTGCCACGTTACCTGTCCCTGACACTTATTCTCCCTGTTAACTGCTAAAAGGTTGTGTTGATCGCACAGATGCAGATACACATCCCGAGAAGTATTATCCAGCGTCACGCATGGTCATGACGGCCATTCTAAAGCTCCAAAATAGAAAAACAGCTATAAACATTCCTATACACAAGTCATGAAGCAAGTAAGACGTAACTAGCTTGTGGCTTATTTTATAACATACGCGACTTCCAAGATACTAGAACTTATTATTCTCAAGCATAAAACATCTTGCCATGAGGCTTATCATCTTATTGCCCTTCCATCATGACATTCCCCGTGAAGTGCCAAAAGTGACGCGAAGCTTTAAAAAAATCACAGCATATCTACGGGGTGAATGATGATGAGTGGGCGAAGCTCCGGAGGGAATCATCGGATCTCCCGCTTAAGGGGACGCTAGCACAAACGCGTTAGAAACGTGCAGTACTCTCTAGTAAGGGGGAGCGGCCACAGCGTCTTACGCAGCCACTTACACATACCGGAACGTGCACCGCGTTTGCCGACGCCATCACATGAATGCCGAGAAAGTATACCCCCCGTATTCATAAACGCTCCTCGACTTGAACTTGACTTGCCACCGCTTTGGGCAGCGCGTTCGAAACGCGTTGAAGGTAAGGCGGAGAGGCCACAGCGTCTTACACCAGCTTCTTACACGGGCCGTAACGCGCTAGCACAAACGCGTTAGAAACGCGCTAGAAACGCGGCCTTTCGTTAATGTTGGGTATTTATTGCCATCGTGGTGCGAGTGTCCATGTCCGCTTCGTGGCGTGGTGGGCTAACGCCGCGCGCTCGGAAGCGAGGGGTCCCTGGTTCGATTCCGCGCTACGGACACAACTTCGGAATTTTTTTTCTCATTTTTCTCAGACTGGTTACACACTACTACTACTACTACGACGACGACGACGGGGACGAACGGGTGCCGTTATAAGGAGCTTCGCCCCTAAAACTTCTCTACGACCTGCGTCCTTCGACATCGACACTAAACATCAAATCGACGTAACAACACCAGTTAATTCAAAGGCCCTCGATTGAGTATCACATGATAAACAGTGTGTAATCGTGAGTATACTCTGGTAATTCAGCCAAATTTCTTTCGATAACTCATTACTTTAAATATAATTTTTAAGTTCATTTAAATTCATCGTCTGTCATACAAGACAACCGACATACAAGACTACTGAAGTGGTACGTGGTGTTCCCAGGAATGGATTTTGGCTCTTGTCCTCTTTTTAAAATCTATACAATTATACTTTTACTAATGTACCCATTAATTGTACATTGCCTGCCAGTGGTCGTATTATTTATAATGCAATAGCTCGCATAAAAATAATCTACCCTTCGACTGCACTTTACAAGCTGTATAGAGATGGTGCTTGTGTTTCCTTCGAACATATCTTGAGCAAAAAAGGATGTGAAGTCAATCAGCGGCTCATCAGCCTTGAAAGAAACATGCATCTTATTACACTGTCAGTGTTCTGGTGCAAAGCTTCGCTGCAGTATTTGAAATGTTGAAGCAAATTAGCATACACAGAATGCAGGAAGCATGATGAAGTAATCGATAAAAAGTAATGGACCCCTCCTTTAAAAAATATAGCTTACAGCGCTCTTGCGTCTTCCAGTTTTCATTTCGTCCCCGTGGTATCATTCCTGCTCCTGCACCCCCCCTCCCTCCCCCAGAAAAAAGAACTATGGCTGTGAGCGCCACTGGCATTGAGTGAGGCTGGAATATTTTCATACCGCGTGCAACATGAAAGGTCCCGCAAAACAGCAGGTTAGGTGAGCTCGTGTGGGCGAATTCTCAGTAACACTAGGTGACACTACTTGACACTAGGTGACTCACTAATGCTGCTATTGGCAATTTACTACTGAATACTGTGGGTCATCAATGCATGAGCGAATGAATATACTTTTGTTTCCCTTTTTAAGAAAGGGGAGTTGCGGGGGAGAGAGAGGGAGGCCTATGTGATCCAGTCCAAGCAGGCGTACGTCACCACCTTGTGTTGCTAGACTTCCGTCTACCAGTCGTGGTACGCCTCCGCTATCTGTTACCTCAGCACTCGGTCCAGCAGTGTGCGATCGTAGCTGCGCAGGGCATTCTCTCAGAGCTCCTGGCTACTGAATTAAATGGTTTGAGAGTGCAGGGGGGGGGGGGGACAGATCTGGTGGAGCATTTCTACATGATATGACGCTCGGCGAACGTTCCCACCCGGGGATCTGTCTCATCAGGCAGCTTTGTTCCTTCCGTTAGCGGCACAAGAAATATTTTCGAGCTCTCTTGAATTCCGTACACATCTACACAGGCAAAACTTAGCGCTTTGTCAAATGTGAGGACAAATGTCAGAATATCATATTGATGCATCACTCCACCGCTAGCACTTTGGCATGTGGAATGTGCATGGTCTGAAAGTTTTACCATTATCTCCCTCAGTCATCTGCGTCACAAGAACGTCACGCGCAATATGTCAAAGGCCATTTCATCGCCACATTTCCTGTGACGTAAATATGAAGGTGAAGTTTTCTGTTTGATCACTGCATAATATTAAGGTTCCACATATGTCCTTTTAAAGCCAGGAATACGCTTTGCAATTTGCTGAAAGAATGTGAATGGCGTTCATCATAGGACCAAGAGGCAACCGACGATAGCAGCACTTGAGGACGCCATTTCGTTTCCGGTGCCATGGCTATGATATGTCAAGATCTTCAAGTGCTTGGTAATTTATGAAAATAATGATGATAATATTTATCTATCATGAGGCCGCCGTGTATAAATTATGCTTGTATGGCACTTGCGTAAACGATAGATTAATGATGACACGTAGCACTCTTCTTTTTACCGATTTATGTAGCGCCACTTTCCTTGCCTGCTTGTTTGCTTTAAACCAATGCGCCACAGCTTCTAATATTCTTAACCGAGTTGGTTAACAAGAGCCACAATTCGTTTGTTCCTTAAAATGTCGGCCCTTATGTAAAAAAGTCGCTTAAAATGTCTTCACTGGAAAGGCGTTTTCGGTATTTACACTTTGCCCTCAGGCATTAGCTCTTTTCGGTCATTCCTACATTTATTTCAGCGTCATACTTACGTGTACACATGGATTTGCACTCTTTCAACTGTTATATGCGTTTAACAACAATTTTGTAATGAAAGTGTTGGTATTTTGCACGCGCAGATACCAATAGGGAAATCACAGTGAGCGCCGTCCTTTGTAAAAAATACACCCAGAGTAGATGAGGATGCTATATAAATGCCGATGAACTTAAGAAGGCGGAAGTACCATGAATCGCCGTAGCTAAAAAGGAAGATAGAACTGTAGTTGGGTTCAACTTGAAAGGGACGGAGAGGCCCCGCCCAGATGACCAAAGCGTGGCCGCCGATTGCCTACATGACTAAAGAAATATTGCCACTCAAAACAAGGGGCCTTCTAAAACGCACGCCTATTTCTCGGTATAAATGAGACTTTATGTCTTGATGACTGGTTTGATAAAGCTCTCGCGATGGGAATGCTACAGCACATGCCGCATTGCGAGAGCAGAAAAATACGAGGGGTCCCCTATGCTACAACTAAGAGGACTTGAAGGCGAAATCCCGAGCGCCAGTAACTCAATGACATGACGACCGCTTTTTTTATTGAGTCATCAGCACGCCGAAACAAAAATTAAGGCATTTTTGCAAGTCATCCTTCCGAGGATTCACCAAACTCGAACCATGACTCAGCACATTTTTTTTTGCTGAGCCACTCCCACTTGGACCCTCAAATCTAACATACGAGGTGTGTTCAAAAAGAAACCGAACTTTTGAAATAGCGCACCAACCGGCAGAGGGAGTGCGCTGCGGCTACTGAGCGCATGTAGCGGCAGGTTTAGACAACAAACTGCCATTTCTCGCGTTTCGCTCTGGCCGTTAGTTGGCGAGCTACAGCCGCTGAAGTGAGCAAATGAACAAGCTGTTCTTTGGATAGGTGCCATAGTAACAATGAACGAATACACTGGTACCTTGTGGTAAAGTACTGTAACTATAAGATTGGTAAGACGCATTGACACCATAACGCCGGGAGCACTGTCGAGCACTGGTGAGAGCCGAACCCACAGTTTACGAATTACACGCGTGTCCTTATAGAAATTGCGCAACGGTAGTGGAATTGCGGTTTTTGGGTCGGGAGCCGAACGTCCAGCATTCGCAATACACGGGCGTCGCACTACCAATCGTGCAACGATAGAGGAAATACGTTTTTTTTTTCGGGAGGAGCCGGACCGAGTAGTGTTACGTTTGGCCTAGCTGAGTTCCAAGCCGGGAGAAGAATACGCCGGGAGAAGGAAGAACGTACTTTTAATGCGGCATGCTTGCCGAAAGTAGGTGTACAAAAAGAAGCCGCCAACGGCGTGATCCGCGGTCCTTTATAAAGGAACGCCGTGATCAAAGGGCGAGGGAAAACTTATCAGCGCACATGCGCGAAACAGATTATCGTCCGGAACAGATGAGCCACACTTGCGCGCCGGCTGATAAGCGGTGCGCAAACGCAACAGTAGGTTCGTAATACATGTATGTCGCACTAGTAATGGCGCATAGGGAACCCACAGCTTTCGCATTACATGCGCGTTCTTATACCAATTGTCCCCGCAGGGGCGTGTGCGTCAGCAGGCGTTTGGTGCGTGGGAACACCACGGACCCGAGCACATGAAGGTTGGCCCCTCCTGTGTTTAACCGTACGTGGCTTAGCCGTGTGCGGGGAAAAGGGGATCCTGGAGGTTGAGCCGGAACAGGGTGTTTCTGCTTCTCCCAGGCGGCTTGGTTTAACCAGGTGCGGTATATACAACCTTGAGTATGGCGCATTGGGTTATAGCACCGATGCACGGCTGGCGTGTGCAAGCCATTGCTATGTCAAACTTGTAGCGTCCAATTGCTGGGCTCCGTGGTGGGTGGCTGCAATTGCTGCCTTAGTAACAACATCCTGCATGCATATAGCATCATTTGCTCTGCTACCCGATCGTACCTCTACAAAGCGCGTACGCACCGAAGTCTCCTTGACCTTTTTCACTCCACGAAAAGAATATTTTCCACGATATCATGTTATCCACAGTGATAAACCTGAAAAGCTCGTAAGAGTAATATCACATTTCCTCGTATCTAAATCCCTGACGGACACCATTGGACCAGGCTATAAA
This sequence comes from Dermacentor silvarum, assembly GCF_013339745.2. NCBI lineage: Eukaryota > Metazoa > Arthropoda > Arachnida > Ixodida > Ixodidae > Dermacentor > Dermacentor silvarum. The sequence continues at coordinate 80,144,303 of NC_051162.1, read as the reverse complement.
GCTTGCAAGAAGGCAAGCGGCGACCTCTTCCTTGAGGTTCGTGACAAGCTGCAGCATTATAAACTCGCAAATCTCACAACCTTTGCAGACTTCCCTATAACAGTGACCCCACATCGTTCCCTCAACACAGTTCGAGGCGTGATTTCCGACTCCGACCTCTGAGAACTAACCGAAGCAGAACTGTTGGAAGGGTGCAAGACCAAAACGTCATTGAGGTAAAAAGAAGAAAAATCAGGCGAGACAACAAAGAAATTCCCACAAAACATCTGATCATTACATTTGCCTCTAGTGTGCTACCAGAGGCCCTTAAGACAGGCTATACCGAAATCCGTGTAAGACCTTACATTCCCAACCCTCGTCGATGTTTTAAGTGTCAGAAGTACGGCCACGGCTCGCAAAGCTGCCGAGGCCAACTTACCTGTGCAAATTGTGGTGACAAAGACCACACTTCCGAAAACTGTTCTGGAACACCCAATGTGTGAACTACGAAGGTGACCACCCCGCATATTCCGGATCCTGTGAAACCTGGTCAAAAGAAAAAGAAGTAATTACGTTGAAAATAAAGGAAAACATATCGTTCCAAGAAGCACGAAAACGTGTTTCTGTTTTTCGTACCGCAACGTATGCTGAGGCGGTGCGCAAGGGGGCAGCGTCGCAGCAGACTCCCGCATCGGCCCGGTCCACAAACAGTGTGGCTGCGGCTGTGCCACCAGCCCCCTTGGCGAAAGCGGCTGACGCTGCTTCGCCGTCCGTGCATGAAGGGGGGGGGGGGGGGCACCAAACTTGCGTCCTTTGTCGGACGCAAAGGTCTCGTCCTTCACGTCCAACACAGCGCTCTGAAGGACGCATGTCCAGCGCCTCACGAGAGGCGATGGACATAAAACCTATTCAGACGGCGCAGCCAGCGCCTAAGCAGCGGCGGGATTCTCTCTACCGCTCAAAAAAAGAGAAAACTCGCGTCACGGCGCCTGGAAAGGGCCCCGTGAGCTAATATTAGTCTATTAAATACACAACACAAACACTTTTTTCATTATGGAGACACAAATACTGCAATGGAATGTTAGAGGACTTATTCACAACCTGGACGATATAGGAGAACTCCTACACAAACATAATCCAAAGTTGCTTTGTGTTCAAGAGACACATCTGAAACCTACAAACACAAACTTTCTTCGTCAATACACCATCTTTCGAAAAGACCGCGATGAGGCTAACGTCTCGTCCGGCGGTGTAGCAATACTAGTACATAAGTCTGTAGCTTGCCAACATGTTGCCCTCCAGACGCCCCTTGAGGCAGTGTCAGTTCGGGCAATTCTTTTCAGCCAGTTGATAACTGTATGTTCCTTTTACTTACCCGCAAATCATCACCTCGGGAAAACAGACTTCTATATTATTATTGATCAGCTTCCCGAGCCCTACATACTCATGGGAGATTTTAACGCCTACAACACGATGTGGGGAGACTCACAATGCGATGCGACAGGCCGTTTCGTAGAAAACTTTTTAGTAAACTCCGGTGCATGCCTCTTCAATAAGAACGAGCCAATGTATTACAATCTTCAACACAATTCCTATTCATCGATAGACTAGGCGATTGGATCTGCTTCCCTATTTCCCGACTTAGAATGGAACGTGATCAAAAACTCATTCGGAAGTAACCACTTTCCATTAACTCTAAGCTTAGTAAAGCAAGATGACTCCCCTCCTCATGTCTCTAGATGGAAACTAGCCTCTGCAGATGGAAAGTTTTTAAGGAATTTACTTTTATATCCCGAGATTTTATCAGAGAATTTAGTATAGATGACGCGGTAGCGTATTTTATCGATATTATCATCGAGGCAGCAAAGAAGTTCATTCAACAATCATGCGGTAGCTCATCCAGAAGACGAGTTCCATGGTGGAATGATGAGTGCAAGGAGGCGCAGTAAAAAACAGAGTAAAGCGTGGGGTATGCTTCGCCGATTCCCAACTGCAGAAAACTTGATCGAATTAAAAAACATAAAATCACAGGGAAGGCGAACGTGACGGCAAGCTAAAAGGGCAAGCTGGGAGATCCGTTGTCCGTGGTGGATAAAGAAGGAAACATGTTGGAAGACCAGGCCAATGTTCTTGGTCAACACTTGGAGTATGTGTCTAGCTCCACCCACTACTCGGACGGCTTCCTGAAGTACAAAGCAATAGAAGAATGTAAGCCACTGAACCGAAAATGTAGCCCAAACAATCCTTATAACCGTCCTTTTGGCATTGCCAAACTCAAAGCCGCCTTGCCAGCATGTCAGTGCGCTGCACTGGGTCCGGATAGAATCATGTACGATAAGATTAAGCACCTGCACTCCGACACGCAAATCACACTGCTCACACTTTTTAATACTATCTGGGCCGCTGGGTATCTGCCATCTAAATGGAAAGAAGTTATTGTCAGCCCAGTTTTAAAGCATGGCAATGAACAATCATTGCTGACCAGCTACCGGCCTATAGCCCTTACGAGCTGCCTTTGCAAACTTTTTGAGAAAATGATCAATCGCCATCTTGTACGTTCCTAAGAGTTGAACAAAATGCTTGGCCCATTTCAATGTGGCTTTAGGGAAGACCGATATACAACCGATCACCTCGTGCGCATCGGAGCAAACATCCGTGATGCATTTGTACACAAGCAGTATTTCTTGTCTTTATTTCTTGATATGGCAAAGGCGTACGATACGACATGGTGGTACGGTATCTTACGAGACCTGTCGCACATGGGCATTCGATGGAATATGCTTAGCACTATAGAAAGCTACCTGTCTAACCGTACTTTTCGAGTCAGAATTGGCAACGTATTGTCCCACCCATTTACACAAGAAACTGGTGTACCTCGAGGAGGCGTGCTCAGTTGCACGCTGTTCATTGTTAAGATGACCTCGCTCCGTGCATCACTACCTCCAGCAATTATCTATTCTGTCTATGTAGACGATGTGCAATTAGACTTTAAATCTTGTAACCTCGCAGTTTGTGAACGACAGGTACAGCAAGGCCTAAACAAAGTGTCTAAATGGGCAGACGATAACGGATTTAACATTAACCCCCAGAAAATGTTCTGTGTCCTTTTCGCAAGAAAGCTAGGACTAGCGCCAGATTCCAGTATCGAAGTGTCTGGGCATTGAATACCTGTGAACAAGAACACAAGTTTTAGGTATTGTGCTTGATGCAAAATTGACCTTCATTCCGCATATCAAAAATCTGAAGGCAAAATGTCTAAAAACAATGAACCTAATGAAAAATCTCTCATACAACATGGGGAAGTGATAGGAAGTGCCTACTGAACCTCTACAAGAGCCTTGTTCGATCACGTTTGGATTACCGTACCATGGTATAACACTCAGCCGCGCCAAGCGCGCTAAAAATACTGGATCCCGTCCACCATCTGGGTATACGATTAGCCACAGGCGCCTTCAGAACAAGCCCAATTGAGAGTCTATATGTAGAATCAAATGAGTGGTCCCTTCACCTACAAAGAACATACAGCAACCTAACCCTCGACATCCTTGCTACAAACATGTTAACGATGTGGCATGTGCTCTACTATTCCATAATCGACCCTCAGTGAATGCGGGTCAGAAAACTTGTGATGAAATGAATTCCCCAATCCTCGAACATTGCCTAATAGCTCCAGTAAAGCTGTTACCACCGTGACAATGGCAAATCATTGAATGCGACACATCATTTGCAGATGTAACAAAACACGCCCCAGAGGCGCACATACATATGCACTTTCGAGAGCTTCAATTGAAGTACACCTGTGCAGAGTTTTACACAGATGCGTCGAAATCACAAGCCAGCGTCTTATACGCGGCTGTTGGCCCATTGTTTTCTGACTCTGACGTTCTACATCCTGAAACCCGTATCTTCACGGCGGAGCCCTATGCGTTACTGTCGGCTACTAAACACACCGAGAAAGCAAAGCTCCCAAAGGCCATTATATTCACAGATTCCTTAAGTGTCGCGAAATCTTGGAAATCGCTACGAAAACAGAAAAATCATGTTATAAACGACCTCTATTAGCTGCTCTGCAATATGTATGCTTCTAATCAACAGGTTGTAATATGTTGGGTGCACACGTGTATAGAGGGTAACGAGCTCGCCGACAAAATGGCAGCTTTCGTAGCAACAAAACCGAGCAATTTGTCCATACCCGCTCCTGCCACAGACTTAAAGCCATTTATACGCAAAAAACTCAGAAACTATTGGCAACACTTATGGGATGAACAAACACTGAATAAACTGCATGTAATAAAGCTACGTTTAGGCAACTCGCCATCGTTAACAAAGGCACGGCATACTGAAGTTCTCTTTTTCCGCCTTAGAATAAGTCATAAATATGGTACACATTCACACCTTTTAAATGGCGCTGAACCTCCCCTCTGTGGCAGATGTCGGGAAAGGCTGACCGTACTCCACGTCTTACTGGAGTGTCGGGAAGCCGAAACGGAGAGAAGGAAAGATTTCCCTGTAGTATACCACTATCATATCCCTCTTCATTCTATGATGTTTATTGGCAAAGAACCGCTTTTTAACACCAAAGCAGTCCTCGGTTTCTTGAACGATGTTGTACTACATGTTATTAGCCCAATAAGTTCTTAGCGCATCCTCTCTCCAGAGGATGCCACTGTGATAGTTTATTTTTATAGCACATGCCTTCAGGCCCTTGTGTTTCAAGGGCTCTGTTCAGGCACTTGTGTTTTTGACCAATTCTTGCGTCTGTTATATTTTGTAAATCGTACCATTCTTCCTCAATGCGTTCTTCGTTTTCATAGTACACCTCATTAGTCATTGCCATGATCTTAATACATGTATATTTTACGCACTTTACAGCGACTATTTTAGGCCCCTTTACAGCCAACCCTCATCTGCTTCTCAGAATTCATCGCTCCACTGCAAATTCACAAACACTGGCATGGTGCTCTTTGGCCATAGTTGCCCCTTGCGCCATTAAACACCATACATCATTATCTTATACGAATTGTGCAATGGCAGTGGAATTGCGGTTTTTCAAACGGAAGCCGAACCCACAGTTTTCGCATTACACGTGCGTCGCACTACCACTTCTGCAACGGAGTTGAATTGCGGTTTTTCAGACCGGAGCCGGACCCAGTAGGTTCGCAATACATGTATGTCGCACTAGTAATTGCGCAAAGGTAGTGAAATTTCGTTTTTTTTCTTTCGGAAGGAGGCGGACTCAAAGCCTGCGCAATAAACGTGCGTAGCAATACCTATTGTGACAGTAGTGGAACGGCAGCTTTTTTGGACGGTAGCTGAATCCAAAGTTTTCGCATTACACATGCGTCGCACAACCACTTCTGCAAGAGTAGTGGACAGACAGACAGACAGACATTTGTTATAGTGAGGCATCAATTAATAAAATAAGAGCCTCTGCCCGCACCATAAGAATATAGCAGACAGACAGACAGACAGACAGACAAAGAAATTTTATTCAGGTCCTGAGGAACTGCGTTGGGACGTCCCCTTTCAGGCGAAGTCGGTAGCAGTCACGGGCTGCTACCACACAGGGACCGGAAGACCGTGGCCCTCCGCCCTTTCGCAGGCCCTCTGGACAGCCCGAAGTTGAACCGAGAGGTCGCAGCTTTTAGGGGTTCCTCTCAGTCCTCTTCGTTGATGAACTCTGTGTCGCGTAACGCAGGACATTGCCAGAGCATGTGAGCTAATGAGCAGTACGCCTCTCCGCAGTCCGGACATTGCGGTTCGACGTTGGGCGAGAAGTGACTAAACCGGCCCCTCGAAGGGAAAGACCTCGTTTGGAGCATCCTCCAGGCCGACGATTGTGGTCGAGTGAGTTTAGGGTGAGGAGGTGGAAAAGCCCTCCGAGAAAGATGATAATGCGTCAAGATCTCGTGGAAAGTTAGGGGCGAGTCCCTGTACCTCCCAGCGTCCCCGCTTTCGAATCCACCGGGACCGCCGCGGTGAGCGAAACCTCGCGCACGGTCATGGGCAAACTCATTGGCGTTGGGAACATTGGGATGTACTTTGGCCCCCATGTGGGCCGGGAACCATTTTATGGTGTGAAACCCGGCTGCCCCCTCGCTGCCAAGGATGGCTGCTACCTTCCGCGAGATCGAGCCCGAGGCGAAAGCCCTAGCTGCGGACCGCGAGTCTGTGATTATATTTGGACGCGATGGGTCCTTCATTGCTATAGCAATGGCCACTTGCTCAGCCACCGTTGCCGAAACATTTCCAACCGAGGCAGAACATAGGAGTTTGCCAGTATGGTCGACCGAAACCACTGCGAAGCAATTGGAACGCCCGTACTGGGCTGCATCGACAAAGGCTACGAGATCCCGACTATCTGCAACCGATTTTAATAAAGAACGGGCCCGAGCTATGCGGCGCCCTATTGTATTGGGGGTGGACATTTCTTGGAAGTGGAGCTACCGTAAACGTGCCTCTGATTGAGGACAGTAGAGTCACTTTATGCTCGTTAGTCTCCCTAAGACTGCAGCCTATGGATTCCAGGATGCGCCTACCCGCCCACGAGGACGATAGACGCGCGATCTCAGCCATCTGGTGGGCCTCGATTACCTCCGAGAGGGAGTTATGCATGCCTAATTGTATGAGCTTCTCGGTGCTGGTGGTGATAGGCAAGCCTAGAACTCGTTTCATACTTTTGCGCATTAGTGCATCGAGTTTTGCCTCTTCCCTTTTGGACCAGTGCAGTGCCGAAGCGACGTAATTAATGTGGCTCATAAGAAACGCATGGTAGAGCCGAAGAAGATTGCTCTCGCTCAGCCCTCCCCTGCGGTTCTAGACCCTGAGTATGAGTCTAAGCATGTTCTCTGTCTTGGAGGTAATAGGGGCTATAGTCTGTAGTGGAATTGCGGTTTTTCGGACCTGAGCCGGACCCACTATGTTCGCAATATACGTATGTCGCACTAGCGATTGTGCAAAGGTAGCGAAATTTCGGTTTTTTTCGGAAGGAGCCGGACCCAAAGCTAGCGCAATAAACGTGCGTCGCAATACCTATTGTGACAATGTAGTGGAACACCAGCTTTTTTGGACGGAAGCTGAACCCACTGTTTTCGCATTACACGTGCGTCGCACTACCACTTGTGCAACAGTACTGGAATTGCGGTTTTTCGGACGTCCCCGATTCTCCAGTGTCCATGTGTTTGTACAAGATTAACATTGTACAAGATGTACAAGAGACATTGTGCAAGATGTAACCCAACCAGGGAAGGGTTAGTCTGCGCCAGTAAGTGCCATGGTGGCACCTCATGATTCGTCATCATGGCCATGACTGGCGACGACTTGTCATGGCGGCGGGCCATAACTGGCGGGCCATGACAATGGTGGCCTCTGGCGTTAACGCCAGAGGCCAGAATTGAGGGCGACCAGTGCTGCAATATCGACGGAAAGTCGCCCCTCAGTGTTCTTCATCACCGAACGCAGTGGTGGCGTCCGTATCCTTGTGGACACAGGCGCTGAGGTGAGCGTTATCCCTTCGCCTCCCGCTGACCGTAAGCGCCCGAGCTCATCTTCATTACAAGAAGTCAATAACACAACGATCGCTACTTACGGACATCGCTCGCTGTTTCTCAACCTAGACCTAAATAGAACATTCGGTTGGATTTTTATACTTGCTGATGTGAAATTTGCAATCCTCGGCGCCGATTTCTTCCGTCACTTTGGTGTTTTGGTAGACGTGCGCAACCGACGCCTATATGATCCTGTGTCGCAAGCAACAGTGCAAGGCAAGCCCTCAAGACACCCTCCGTTAAGCCCCACCTTGGTCGGACCAGACAGGAACATCTCGTTTTGTAGGAATACCGAACAAGTTTCCCGAACTCGTGTGGCAAGCAAAGGTGGACACTGCGGCTGAGCATGACGCGCTCCATCATATAACTACGCCTGGTCCTCCCGTCCATGCCAGACCGCGTCGAATGTCCCCTGAGAAGCTCCATTTGGCAAGCCAAACGTTCGATCATATGCTCGAGCTTGGTATCCTTCGACCCTCGTCAAGCCCTTGGGCGTCTCCGCTTCACATGGTACCAAAACCGGCATCAGATGACTGTCAAACATGTGGCGATTACCGGGCACTCATTCGAGCAACTGTACCAGACCACTACCCTGTGCCACACATTCATGATATTACAACGGACTTGCACGGTGCTGTAATATTTTCCAAGGCGGACCTCGTGAACGTGTGAGTGCAGATGAGTGCGAGTGAGTGCCAGTGAGTGTGACTGCAGATGAGTGCGAGTGAGTACCAGTGAGTGTGAGTGCAGGTGAGTGCGAGTGCGATTGAGTTCCAGTGAGTGTGAGTGGAAGTGAGTGCGAGTGAGAGTGAGTGCCTGTGAGTGTGAGTGAAGGTGAGTGCGAGTGCGAGTGAGTGCCAGTGAGTGTGAGTGCAGATGAGTTCGAGTGCGAGTGAGTACCAGTGAGTGTGAGTGCAGGTGAGTTCGAGTGCGAGTGAGTGCCAGTGAGTGTGAGTGGAAGTGAGTGCGAGTGAGAGTGAGTACCAGTGAGTGTGAGTGCAGGTGAGTGCGAGTGAGTGCCAGTGAGTTTGAGTGCAGATTAGTGCGAGTGAGTACCAGTGAGTGTGAGTGCAGGTGAGTGCGAGTGCGAGTGAGTTCCAGTGAGTGTGAGTGGAAGTCAGTGCGATTGAGAGTGAGTGCCTGTGAGTGTGAGTGGAGGTGAGTGCGAGTGAGTGCCAGTAAGTGTGAGTGCAGATGAGTTCGAGTGCGATTGAGTACCAGTGAGTGTGAGTGCAGGTGAGTGCGAGTGAGTGCCAGTGAGTGTGAGTGCAGGTGAGTGCGAGTGCGAGTGAGCGCCAGTCAGTGTGAGTGAAGATGTGTGCGAGTGAGTACCGGTGAGTGTGAGTGCAGGTGAGTGCGAGCGCGAGTGAGTGCCAGTGAGTGTGAGTGGAAGTGAGTGCGAGTGAAAGTGAGTACCAGTGAGTGTGAGTGCAGGTGAGTGCGAGTCCGAGTGAGTTCCAGTGAGTGTGACTGCAGATGAGTGAGAGTGCGATTGAGTACCAGTGAGTCTGAGTGCAGGTGAGTGCGAGTGCGAGTGTGTGCCAGTGAGTGTGAGTGGAAGTGAGTGCGAGTGAGAGTGAGTACCAGTGAGTGTGAGTGAAGATGTGTGCGAGTGAGTACCGGTGAGTGTGAGTGCAGGTGAGTGCGAGCGCGAGTGAGTGCCAGTGAGTGTGAGTGGAAGTGAGTGCGAGTGAGAGTGATTACCAGTGAGTGTGAGTGCAGGTGAGTGCGAGCGCGAGTGAGTGCCAGTGAGTGTGAGTGGAAGTGAGTGCGAGTGAGAGTGAGTAGCAGTGAGTGTGAGTGCAGGTGAGTGCGAGTGCGAGTGAGTACCAGTGAGTGTGAGTGCAAATGAGTGCGAGTGAGTGCCAGTGAGTGTGAGTGCAGGTGAATGCGAGTGAGTGCCAGTGAGTGTGAGTGCAGATGAGTGCGAGTGCGAGTGTGTACCAGTGAGTCTGAGTGCAGGTGAGTGCGATTGAGAGTGAGTGCCTGTGAGTGTGAGTGGAGGTGAGTGCGAGTGAGTGCCAGTGAGTGTGAGTGCAGATGAGTGCGAGAGCGAGTGAGTACCAGTGAGTGTAAGTGCAGGTTAGTGCGAGTGCGAGTGAGTGCCAGTGAGTGTGAGTGGAAGTGAATGCGAGTGAGAGTGAGTGCCTGTAAGTGTGAGTGGAGGTGAGTGCGGTTGCTAGTGAGTGCCAGTGAGTGTGAGTGCAAATGAGTGCGAGTGAGTGACAGTGAGTGTGAGTGCAGGCGAGTGCGAGTGCGAGTGAGTGCCAGTCAGTGTGAGTGAAGATGTGTGCGAGTGAGTACCGGTGAGTGTGAGTGCAGGTGAGTGCGAGCGCGAGTGAGTGCCAGTGAGTGTGAGTGGAAGTAAGTGCGAGTGCGAGTGAGTGCCAGTGAGTGTGAGTGCAGATGAGTGCGAGTGAGTACCAGTGAGTCTGAGTGCAGGTGAGTGCGAGTGCGAGTGCGAGTGAGTGCCAGTGAGTGTGAGTGGAAGTGAGTGCGAGTGAGAGTGAGTGCCCGTGAGTGTGAGTGCAGATGAGTGCGAGTGTGAGTGAGTACCAGTGAGTGTGAGTGCAGGTGAGCGCGAGTGCGAGTGAGTGGCAGTGAGTTTGAGTGAAGGTGTGTGCGAAGAGTGCCTGTGAGTGTGAGTGGAGGTGAGTGCGAGTGCGAGTGAGTGCCAGTGAGTGTAAGTGCGAGTGCGAGTGAGTGCCTGTGAGTGAGTGGAGGTGAGTGTGAGTGAGTGTGAGTGCAGGTGAGTGCGAGTGCGAGTGAGTGCCTGTGAGTGTGAGTGGAGGTGAGTGCGAGTGCGAGTGAGTGCCGGTGAGTGTGAGTGCAGGTGAGTGCAAGTGCGAGTGAGTGTCAGTGAGTGTGAGTGGAGGTGAGTGCGAGTGCGAGTGAGTGCCAGTGAGTGTGAGTGGAAGCGAGTGCGAGTGAGTGTGAGTGCTAGTGAGTGCCGGTGAGTGTGAGTAAGTGCCAGTGAGTATGAGTGCAGGTGAGTGTGAGTGAGTGGAGGTGAGTGTGAGTGAGTGCCAGTGAGCGTGAGTGGAGGTGAGTGCCCGTGAGTGTGAGTAGAGGTGAGAGCCAGTGAGTGGAGGTGAGTGCCAGTGAGTATGAGTGGAGGTGAGTGTGAACGTGGTGAGTGCCTGTGAGTGTGAGTGAAGATGAGTGTGAACGTGACTGAGTGGTGTGTGAGTCGAGCTGAGTGTGAACGTGACTGAGTGCTGTGAGTTTGAACGTGAGTGTGAGTGCAGATGAGTGTGAACAATGGTGAGTGGTTGTGAGTGGAAGTGAGTGTGAACGTGGTCAGCGCTTGAACAATAAGCAGAGGTGATACCGGTTCACCTTGCTTGCGGAAAAATGGAGGCACGTTGTGTGTAGAAGCTCACTCGCGGTGATGACTTATCACGCTAGCAGATTGTGCATGCCAAGATAGAAACCACTCACTAAGGTCATAATATTCCAAGGTTCAGGCATGAGTGAGACAATGTATTATGAAATGAGCGGATATATTATATTGCGATAGGAATTATATGGACACTCCAAGCGAACTTCTGCCGTGGTCGTGGACGTCGTTGTGAGGTTCCGTATAAAGTCCTAACACGGTAAAATCGTCGCCGCATGCCGGCGGTACGCTGCGTATGCGAGTGCAAGCTTGCGAGGGTCAGCCGACACTTGTTGCTCAATCTCGCGCGCGAGGGAAAAGGCGGGGCGGAAGCGCGCTGCTTCTGTCGCGCGTCAGGCACGGGAGGGGGGGGAGGTCGTCTTGCTCCGGCGGCGGCCGCGTGGGTGTCGTATCTCGAAAGCGATCTGCGACGTGGAAAAAGTGCGAGCCCGCGCGGGCCTCCTCTTCACAGCGATTTGCGACGTGAACAATGTTCAACTAGAGCCGATAACTTCGTATGCGCTGTGTTTTCGACCTTTCGTTCGCTTTCAAGCGAGAGGCGGCACGAAGGTCAATTCGCTCGCGGCTATAGCTGCGTCTCCTTACTCCAGCGTTCTGACAGCGAGTTTCCGCGGTCATCGAGCGAGATACGTTCATGTTTACCTGTGCACGCGTGACACCGTGCTTGTCTATTTAGTTAGTAGGCGAATGTTTACAAGTTTATACGGCCCATTAAACTACTATCCTTGCTTCGTATAGCTCTCTACTAATTTGCTATCGCAATCGAAACTTCGCTTCGGCTTTCGGGCGAAACTGCGAAATTTTCTTTAATACGCCAGGGAATATGTATGGGCTGGAGCGCTGATGGCAGGCATATCCAAATCATGACTGGTAATGTTTGCCATGACTTCCACTGAGTGAAGACGCTTAGTACCATGTGATTTGCTACACCTTCGCTGGTCATCCTCCTTCAGAGGGTGGAATGACTCCTGATTTTCTTCCTGCTTCCCTCTTAGACGTACACGTAGAGGCTCCTTATATAAACATGCAGAGCGGAAGAGAAACTAGCCAAGTTAGCACAGAGTAACAGACACGCACGCTCGCATACAGGGAGAAAAAGCGAAGATGCAATGATAGATACCGCTTTGTTCTCCCTTTTGTGTTTGTTTCGCCGTCAAATGGTTGACTAAGTATACGGACAGTCTATCTCTCCCTCTATTTGCCGCTCTCTTGGCTCAATCCGACCGAAGGGGAGCTTAGCGAGCATGGGCGGCAAGCATGCACACGTCTAATGTGAATGACAAAGAGATGGACAGAGAGAGGTTGGGGCTGACGTAAATGTTTATGTCGCCATGAATAACTTGAAACGAAAACTTCAGTCGTGCTAGTTTTGCTCTACTTTGCTGTGTTAATAAACCAGCTCTCTTTAAAAATTGTGAATGAATCTGTTAACTTGTATTTATTAAAACAGTACCTTATTGCCTTGCTCGGCACCCCTTCCATTCTTGCAATGAGTTCTTTTGTGTACGGAAACCAAACAATACTGGCGTGCTCCAGCACTGTTCTAACGAGCATTTTGTAGGCCAGCAAATTTTATCTGGGGGCGCAAGACGAAGGTGTCTTCTCAGAAAGAAGAGTCGCTTTAGTGCTCAGCATGTACATTGATTTCCACTTAAGGTTATTTTGATAACACGGCTTTCCCATCGGAGAGCGTATGTTAAAGTGACACCTAAATATTTACGCTGAAATGCACAAGTGAGGGGTGTGTCATTAATAATGTAAGTAAACTCAGATATTTGTTTCTTTCTTGCTCTTAGCGTTACAGAATTTTGGGCATTTAGAGTCATCTGGTACTCCTGACACCAAGAAAGCGCAGAATTTTGTATATGGTGATTATCACTGTGGTAAATTTCGCGGTACAAAATACAATAGTCAGCGAATAGACGGATGTTACCATGTAATCAGGAAGACAAATCTTTTATGTATATTAAAAATAAAACTGGGTCCAATACACTGCCTTGGCGCACTCCCGATGCAACAGGTGCTAAATTGGAAGCTTCGTTATGAATATACACGAATTGTGAGTGGTATAGATCGGCACAGTGACTCCTGAGTGCACTCACTCACACTGGAACTCATTTCAAAGGTGTGATTGCGAGCGAGGGCCAGTGAGTGTGAGTGTGAGTGGAGGTGAGTGCGAGTGAGTGCCAGTGAGTGTGAGTGCAGGTGAGTGCGAATGTAAGTGAGTGCCAGTAATTGTGAGTGCAGCTGAGTGCGAGTGCGAGTGAGTGCCAGTGAGTGTGAGTGCACGTGAGTGCGAGTGCGAGCGAGTGCCAGTGTGTGTGAGTGCGATTGCGTGCCAGTGAGTGTGAGTGCGAGTGAGTGCCAGTGAGTGTGAGTGCAAGTGAGTGCGAGTGCGAGTGAGTGCCAGTGAGTGTGAGTGCACGTGAGTGCGAGTGCGAGTGAGTGCCAGTGAGTGTGAGTGCAGGTGAGTGCGAATGTAAGTGAGTGCCAGTAATTGTGAGTGCAGCTGAGTGCGAGTGCGAGTGAGTGCCAGTGAGTGTGAGTGCACGTGAGTGCGAGTGCGAGCGAGTGCCAGTGTGTGTGAGTGCGATTGCGTGCCAGTGAGTGTGAGTGCGAGTGAGTGCCAGTGAGTGTGAGTCCACGTGAGTGCGAGTGCGAGTGAGTGCCAGTGAGTGTGAGTGCAAGTGAGTGCGAGTGCGAGTGAGTGCCAGTGAGTGTGAGTCCACGTGAGTGCGAGTGCGAGTGAGTGCCAGTGAGTGTGAGTGCAAGTGAGTGCGAGTGCGAGTGAGTGCCAGTGAGTGTGAGTGCACGTGAGTGCGAGTGCGAGTGAGTGCCGGTGAGTGTGAGTGCAGGTGAGTGCCAGTGCGAGTGAGTGACCTTGAGTGTGAGTGGAAGTGAGTGCGAGTGAGAGTGAGTGCCAGTGAGTGAGTGAAAGTGAGTGCGAGTGAGAGTGAGTGCCAGTGAGTGTGAGTGCACGTGAGTGCGAGTAAGAGTGAGTGCGAGTGAGTGTGAATGTAGGTGAGTGCGAGTGCGAGTGAGTGCCTGTGAGTGTGAGTGGAGATGAGTGCGAGTGTGAGTGATTGTGAGTGTGAGTGGAGGTGAGTGCAAGTGGGAGTGAGCGCCAGTGAGTGTGAGTTGAAGTGAGTGCGAGTGCGAGTGAGTGTGAATGTGAGTGAGGGCGGGGCCTGGAAAAAATTATGGTGAGTGATTGTGAGTGAGTATTCTGCCACACTGACGACCTATGTCCAACTATAAGAAGAATTTAACCTTTTTTTCTGAAATTCAACAATCTTTATAGAAATCGCCCGAACACCTCTGCGTTTTACATGAATAGGCGTCCTGCAGTGAACATATATAGGCTGATGATGATGATGAATAGGCGGCATCGGAGTTGGGCCCTAGCTAAAGCGTCTTCTTAAATTGTTGCTCATCTATGCCATCGAAGTTTTGTGCCTTGCAAACTTTGCATCGATGAAATTTAATTTGTTCATAATAGCAGTTTGGCCATCTCGGATGCTTTTAGTAGGCTATTTGTAACATGACGACGAAGATTTAGTTCTACATCGCCGGATTGTAACAACAGCAGTATGGAAAGTAGTCTGTTAAGAAATCAAAGGTTACTTTTGCCCTTCCGCGGACTGACCATATTGTGCAAAATTGGTGGAGCCGCCAACGCTAATGAGAGTTATGGTATCAGCAGTGGAAAGTTGTGACTAACCTGCACAAGTAGCAAGAGCACCAGTCGCATGTCGGCAAACATGCCGTCCCAATCCTACTGCGGCAACTAGCTGCTCGCTTATTTAACCGTGCTTGTCGAGACCTGGCCCCCACGAACAAAACGCCCCAGGACCACGCACTGACGTTTTCTTCTTGAACGATGCGTGGGAATGCTAGTGATCTATTGGAATCGCTGGCTACTGATGATAGCCAGTTGTCGCTGCTTCATTCCTGCTGAGAGCGGGTGGAAGAAACGTTGACCAGACGACGGTATATGTACACCAGCTTGATTTCTAGAGCAGTGCTCTTCCAGGGAATTTTGACGATCGGCCGCGCGCTTTTAAGGATGTAGATCGCTAGCAGTTGACTGTAAGCCTGTGGACTGACAATGCCATTGGAAACCTTCAACTCTTGCTGCTCAAGATCGGCAGCCAGCTTTTAATAGCCTCACATCTTGGCATCGCCACAACCATAAACGACAATCCGGATTATATTGCGATAGCATTTATATGGACACTCCCGGCGCATTTCTGCCGTCGGCGTCGCCGTCAGGTTCCGTCATGGTCCAAGGGCGATAATATCGTCGCCGCGCCGTATGGTGTATGCGCGAGTGAAAGCGTGAGACGGTGAGCCGGCGATCGTGGTTCAAGCTCGTGCACGCAAGGAAGGAAAGCGAAAAGGAATCGCGCGGTCTCCCTACCCTCCCCCCAGGCTTAGGGGGGAGGGTAGGGATGGGGCGGAATGTTCTACTCCGAGCAGCCCGGGCGGCAACATGCCCCGCCCGGGCCTAGGGGCTCCGGGGGGAGGAGAGGGGAGGGAGAGGGAGGGCGCGTTCGACACCAAGAGACCCGCGCGGCTGCACGAGACCACCCGGACCACTGTATCTTGAAAGCCATCTGCGACGGGGACACAGTCCGCCCAGCGCGGTGTTTTCGCGGCTTCGTGCGCGTTGATGCGACAGGCAGCACGAGAGTCCATTCGCTCGCTGCGGCTGCCGCGCTTCCTGACACCAGCGCTTTGACAACGAGTTTCCGCAATCATCGAGTGAGATATCTTCAAGTTTCCTTGTGCGCGCGTGACACCATGCCTCTTAATTTAGTTATTATGATTATGTTTACAAGTTTATACGGCCGATAAAACTACTATCCGAACTTAGTATAGCTGTCCACTTATCGGCTATTGCAATCGATGCTTCGCCTTTCGAGCGAAACTGCGAATTTTTTTTTATTTTAGTGCGAGCAAACCTGTTCCTCCGTCCTTCCGTGCGTCCGTCACGTAAGATGATCGCTTTCAAAATAGGGACTGCAGCGGCGACGAATTTACCTTCACGCTGCCTCTCCCTTTAACGCAAACTAAGCGGCGAGAACACAGAGCACACGAAGCTGTCAGCACTTGCCGCTCTGTGCTCCCCTCGTAAATCGCTTTCAAGATACTGCACCGCGAAATGCGCAGCCGCCGCCGGGGTACGGTTCATCGCGGTTCATAATAGTTCGACGCGCATGGATAAGGCGCTAAAGATCGATAACGCCTTATAATGATCAGAACCTCATCAGGGAACCTGACATCACCACCTGAGTAGTTTGCTTGCGTCAACGATTCCACTTGCGCCGCCATCCGCCGCCGGGGTACGGTTCATCGCGGTTCATAATAGTTCGACGCGCATGGATAAGGCGCTAAAGATCGATAACGCCTTATAATGATCAGAACCTCATCAGGGAACCTGACATCACCACCTGAGTAGTTTGCTTGCGTCAACGATTCCACTTGCGCCGCCATCCGCAGCAGTTCGTATCCCCGCTGCGCTCTCGTTTATACTGGTGGGATCAAGTTTGATAACATTGAAAGTGACACCGAGCTGCGTGGAGATGAGCGAGCGGCAGAATGGTTACGCATACTTAGACGACCCTCAGAGGAGTTTCTGCCTGAATTTTTTGGATGCGTAAGCATTCGGGCTACTCCCCTCTTAAATCTGTCTGTATGTAACGCATGACACGACGCACTTAGTAGGTATACATGGGCACCTATGGGGGTAATAATGGCAAAGCCTTATTACTACGCATCACTGCTGAAGTTTATGATTATTGAATATAAACTAACTGCAGCTAAAGTCGGCGTACAAAGAAAGTAGACCACTACAGTCGGCGCAAGAAGTCCCTAAACCATGTTACTGCAAAAAAAAAAACTAAAGCCTATCTAAGACAGTTAATAAATAAAGGATTTCATTTGGTTTTACGTAGCATATCATATAGAACAACTACAGTTGCCGCGACAATCAGCCCAAAAAGAAAGCAGACTGTACAGATGGCACAACGAATAACTATACCACGTGGAAAGAAAGCGGGCCACTAGAGTGGTGGCAAGTAACTATACATAATGTAACCAAGCACTGCTCATGACGAAGCTGAGGTCAGTGCAGAAAACGACCGACGCTCTCTGGTGTCACGCGTACTGTTTTGACAACTTGTATGCCTTGTATTGCGGTGGCCTCATTGTAAGTATACTGTAAATGTATTTTAAACCTCTCTTTCCTCGTAACAGTATAAACTTAGTCTGGAAAGAAAGTAGACCACTACAGTTGCCTCAAAAATATACCATATCGTCGCCCATACTATACAGTCCGTGCAGAAAGAAAGCAGGTGAATACTATTGGCGGGACAAGCATAGTACACACTCGGCTATATAATACAGTCAGTGTAGAAAAAATTCGCATCGTTAGAGCTGCCGCAACAAGTAAGTATATCATAAAGTTGGCCACACCATACAGACGGTGGAAAAAGTCTGATTAAGCCTGATTAAGCGCGAAATGATCTCGGCCTGATCAAGTTTAATTATGGTGCTTGACATTACATGGGCCTAATTTTGATTCATTATTATTATATTGAATGAATTGAATTATTACTGTTTATTGGTGTGTAGGAAGAATTAAGACGCAAAAATTATTTACTATTACTTTAATTTCGCCCTATAAGATAAATTTGCACTTATTAGGTTCATCAGTGGGATAATTCAACATCATCATAAGCGTATATTTTATGTCCACTGCAGGACGAAGGCCTCTCCCTGCCATCTCCAATTACCCCTAGTGGGGTAATTACAACAGGTCATTGAAAAACTTGCAGCACATTGCGTCATCCTTGGCACAAGGAGCCGCGGTGTGCGTGACTCGGACACTCATTCGATCATTCGTTGCATGAGTTCAAAATGAGCGACTAGAAATACTGCTTGTGCATTATCCGACATGTTCCACTAGGGAGTTTCTGCAGTAATTTTAATGGTTTACGGCGTCTAGAGCGTTCCAAGATGCCTTACGGCCTCTTCCAAACCTACCACACGTATTACTAACAATAAGAATAAAATGCCTGTTATTCAAGTAATAAGATTAAAGACACTGCTGAGTAAAACTAATAACACTATAGGATACACCAGACCAGTAGTGCTTTGTCGTTTTTTTTTTCGTGTGTATCCTGTCATGTCATTAGTTAAACTCGAAAGTTGCAATCAGCCCATTTCAACATGTACTATCGCAGGCTGATAAGAACTGGAGTACTGAAGCGTTTGTTTCAACTTTGTTTATTTTCACTTATTGCAACTGTCAATAGGAATCTCCCTCAATAACAAGTGTAGCGTCCAGCAAGGCGACTAAGAGGTCCGGGACATTGGCAAGGTTTTGGACAGCCATTACAGCCGCGGTCGCAACACTGAAAAACAGATCACAAGGTGGTGCAGCATGTGACTTATTATATATTCGAAATAAGTGTACATTTATCTCAGCAAACAGTGCCCATAAAGACTACCCTATGTCTTAACTTAGGTCACATGCACTTTTTAAATTAAGACGTTCTATTTCCACTTTGCAGGATCTAGTTTCTACTGTACTGCCGAGTGGACGTAGCAGGATATGTTCCAAAAGCTGTCCCATAATAAACCAACTGATAAGTTTATTGCAAGGATGGGAGCCAAGGTCCTGTAGCAACTGAACGCGATTACCTACCCAGTATCTCGCAGATGCCTAATAAAGATTTTATCAGATTGAAAGCAGACGCAAAGGCAGGCAATCCTTTACGCCTACAGGCGCGTAGTGTCTACGCCGGTAAGCATCAAAAATCACGTCCACACATGTTGGTTTCCTTGCTTGAATCACAAATACACGTCACACTTCACGACAACGTAAGGTAGTTGACATTCAGCTGCTCTTTCGATTGACATAAATCTGACTTCGCGACTAAGTGCGTAGTCCCAACAAGGTGAACTTGACTCACAAAGGGTGGCCATAGATTTTAAATGGTATATAGAAAACCAATGAATTTGTAGTGAAGTCTATATCTTTTCAGGCCAAAACACCACTCATGCCATAAGTGAACAAAAGCCTCACTGCTCTCCTTTTGTCGTGCAAATTGGCACATAGCGACGGTTGCAGCGCGCGTTCCCCAAATGGTCTCCCATAAGAACTATTTCGTTATAAAAGCGAGATCGGCTCTTCGCACTCTCTTCATTCTTGAAAGGTAGCACTCTCAAACGTTATCTGATATTGATATGCTTTCAGGATCGTCTCATGTCATAACGCCAGAGGTAGTGACATCTTACCTTCGCACGAGTAATATTAAACCAGCTACAGTGCCTTCATCCTCATCGACGGCGTCGTTCTGAATCATCATAGTTCTGAAGCAAGTGTGTCGACAAACATAATTTTCCGTCAGACACATGCTTTCTACGTTACCGACATCTAGCGCCACTTGATAACCCTTGCGCAATTACAAACGCTGCAAGGTTGCCAGCTTCTTGAGAAACGATTCCGATATCATTGGCGGTTTAGTAATGTGTTGATCGGTAAAGTGATACGGGAACACTTCAGTGCAACGAGTTTGCTGTCATTGGCTTGGGGTTGCTGACTCTGTATCTTTCATGCAAACGGGGAGTCTGCTCAAAACTTACGCGTTCTAGAGCGAATGATGCTCAGGACGTTCCGAATTAACGTTTCGTCGTTAATTCTTTCCGCCATCGCAAGGTGCCTGACAAATTGCACTTCTGCACCAGATCTCGTGCGTAGAAAAAATTGACAGACACATTGCAGTAACATCCTGGTTCAGCAGAGCAGCGCTGAGCGGTGTCTAGTGCGCAGCGACAGATAACCCTCCGAATGCCGCCTTGATGACGATGAACTGACGTAGAAAATCACACCTCCAAAATGCGCTTTGAGACAAATATCTTGCCTGTCCCCTTTTGCTTAATAGGTCAAAAGGAAGCCGAGCACGCCACAATACTGTGATTTGCTTTAGTGGGAGGTAGGAAGACCCTAAACTGATCAAAGCACTATACCAACAACGACTGAAGACCCAAAGAGACTAACATGCATGCGTATCCGATAAAGACATCCAATATGTGGTTACTCATGCACCACATATGCATTATGCGCACGCGATTGAACGAGCGCAAGACTAAAACAAACTGAAACATAGGTTGTGAGCAGGCAGAAAATGACCATGTTATATGTAGCCGGTTTGCATGTTGGTTTCACAACCAACCTTGTGAATGAACATGTTGCCGCGGCCGTATAAACAATAATATAGGGCTGCTAGGATTGTAGAAGTTAGAAAATATATCACAGCTATCACATCGGGGCGTGGAACCGGCGGTAAGGCGGGAGCGCTTACCACCTTTCTAGTGCTTACGCAGGCTATCCGGGCGCATGGTTTCTCGGCAGCGATGTTTTCAGCATCAATTTTCGGCGACAGTATGCACCCGAGAATCTTGGCGGGTGTTTCCTCTGCAAAGCCTACAGCATCCATTCCCGTTAATGTGTGCCCGGTGTGCCGTGCGAGCGAGGCAGTGCCTGGTCTTTTTCCGGAGGCGTTTCAAGTATGCTCCCCATGACGGAATTTGACTTTTTCCTCAACTCAAGTAGACAACAATGTGCGCCTGATAACAATCACTGTCACCTACCATGGGTCCAAATCGACTGAAACGGCATTTCGATGACGGGGCGTGGAACCGGCGGTATGGCGGGAGTGCTTACCAGCTTTCTACTGCTTACGAAGGTTGGTGCTCTTTAAATTCCTGTAAAAAAACATGTTCTGCTGTGCCGGCTCCACCCCAAGTGCTTTTTTCTGTTTTCTTCTCGGTATTCTGTAATCTTCTCGGTATTCTGTTTTCTTCTCGGTTTCTGCACGGCATTCTGTAATTTTTCGCAGTTCAGCGCATTATTTATTGCTTTTCTTGCTGTGTGGTGGGGATATCGAAATGAACCCAGGGCCAACCGAAGAGAAATTTTCAAAGCTTCTAGCTGGCCACAGTAAAATGATGTCGAAGATAAATTTGATTGAAGAAAAACAAAACCAACTTACTCTAGACGTTACAGACTTGAAGGGTCGTATTCTATCACTAGAAGCTAAGATTGACAAAGTTGATGACGTACGCAATTCCCTCGCGACAATTGCAGACCAGGAACGGGATGGTCATGCCGCATTGACGGCTCTCAGCGAAAAGATTAACGATATCGAGAACAGACAAAGAAGGAACAATTTGGTCTTCCACGGTATAGAAGATTCTACTGCAGACGAGACAGCAGCCAAATCTGAAGAACTTATTTTGGAATCATACAGAAGCACGCTTGGTATCACAGGCCCGAGTATTGAACATGCGCACCGTACAGGGGCATGTAAGGCAGGCAAACCGCGTCCAGTCATAGCAAAATTCTGTGCCTTCAAATCGCGTCAATCGGTGCTGTTTAAAGCTTACAAAACTCAGAGGCACCAGTTACAGCGTATCTGAAGATTTTTCACGCTCAATTAGGGACAAAAGAAAGAAGCTATGGGACTATGCAAGGCTAAACAAACAGGAAGGTGAGAGGGCTGTCTTGAAGTATGATACGCTTTATCTCCAGGGAAGGCGCTTTCGACTCGATAATGCAACGGGAGATGTACCACAGCTGTGACCTTCGCCGTTGCGTAAAACAGAGCAGCCGCTCAGAGTTTTGTTGATAAATTGCCGAAGCATAAAGAATAAAATTGACAACTTTCAATACCTTCTATGCACTCTTCAGCCTAGGATTGTTCTGGGCACGGAGGCATGGCTAGATTCTTCTATTTTTGATTCAGAAATTTTCCCGGCAGGCTACCACTGTTTTCGACGCGATCTAAGTTCTCACGGAGGAGGTTTCTTTTTTCGTGTGAAAAATTGCATACCCTGTGTGCACTTGGCATGCCCACTTGTTGATGTCGAGACGGTTTTTTACAAGATGCGGCTGGCGAACGGCAAGGGCTTGGTGAGTGGCTCGTACTACGGGCCACCAAACGCGTCGTATGAGCAGTTCATTGGGCTTTCTGACTTTCTTGAGAGTATGAAAAATGACCGTGTCTTGATCGGAGGTGATTTTAATCTTCCTGAAATTGACTGGTCATGTGAGATTCTCGGAAATACCGTTAGTGGTTGTTTATACTCTGCCTTTTTTCACCTAATGGACACTCATGCATTTCAACAGTATGTTCTTAGTGCATCGCCAGATGATGGTACGGGCCATGTCTTGGACTTGGACTTGCTGTTGTGTAATGAGCCTGGTGTTGTATCAGATGTGCATGCTTTACCTGGTTTGAGCGACTATAATATTGTTGTTGCTGATGCTAGTGTAAAAAAATGCGTCCGTGACGAAGAAATCGCCAAGGAAAGTGTTCTTGTATTCTAAGGCTGATTACGGTTCCATAAATCTGTCGTTGGAATCCTATTCCCCAACGTTTGACACAATAGCGGATGATCTGAGCGCTGAACAATGGTGGGAAAATTAAAGAGAAGCTTTTCTATCTTCGTGATAAGTTCGTACCTTCGGGGATGCTTTCATCTAGACGAGATATAGATAAACCGTGGTTTCATCAGCAACTGCACATCTTGCTACGCAGGGTGCGAAGGGTATACTTAAACTATAAAGAACACAGGTCCCCAGAAAACACATCTGAACTAAAGAGGCTGAAGTCTGATTTGCAGAACTTAACTAACTCTGCTAAGCAATCTTATTTCTCTGGGGTTGAGGAACGCTTAGTAGAAGATCCAAAAGATCCAAAGGAATTTTGGATGTATATCCGGCGAAATGGTAAGGACGAAAATCCTGTCCCCCCTTTAGAATACTTGGACACAGTCATAGATGATGACAAGCACAAAGTTGAATTATTCAGTAGTTACTTCTCTTCCGTATTTAGTCAACGCCAATTTCGTACTCTAGCTGTGGATTTTTCGTTGGGGAATGAAGAAATGCCCGAGGTTATGTTTGGCTTGGCAGTTGTGCAGAAGGTATTAGCAAATATTTCTCCTAGAAAGGCAAATGGGCCAGATGATATAGCAGCAGCAATCATTAGTAATTGTTCTGAATCTTTATGTCTCTATTTTCGCCGCCTTTCCAAAAGTGTTTAGATATGGGTGCCGTACCTGCCGACTGGAATTTAGCCAATGTTGTGCCTGTATAGAAGAGTGGACCTATAAATTGTGTTGAGAACTTCAGACCAGTGTCTTTGACTTGTATTACATGTAAAGTAATGGAGCACGTTATATACAGTTGTATTATGTCACATCTTGTTAAACATAACCTATTGGATATAAACCAACATGGATTTCGGCAAGGGTTTTTCTGGTTCCACACAACTTGTGGAATTCACATACGACTTAGTACTAGTAATTGAGAAAATGCAGATAATTGATTGCATCTTTCTAGATTTGCGAAAAGCATTTCACGTTGTGGTTCATGATCTACTTATTATCAAATTACACGCCTACAAATTGAATAAAAAGGTAATTGTATGGATATCTGAATACCTATGAAATAGACAAAAGTATGTGGTTGTCAACGGCAAATCATCTGATCTTGCTGCGGTGACCTCTGGAGTGCCACAGGGCTCAGTTTTGGGGCCTCTCTTATTTTTTGTTATATATAAATGATATTACTAGAGGTATTACGTCGACTTTCAGGATGTTCGCCGATGACTGTGTGGTGTATAGGGTTATTGATAGCGATTCTGATTTTTCTTCTCTTCAGAGTGACTTGGATGGAGTTTCATCTTGGTGTGCCAAATGGAAAATGTCACTTAACGTTTCCAAATGTTTAAACATCACCTTTACAAGGAAACATTCATATAAGTCATATGAGTACAAACTAAATGGCGGTACCCTACGCAGGGTTAGCGAGTGCAAATACTTAGGTGTTTCGTTTACCTCAGATTTAAGACGGAACCGGCATGTACAGAAGAAGAAAGGCGGCACGTAAGTTGGGCTTTCTACGTCGAAATTTCGGCCAATTACCCAGTAAACTGAAAGAACGACTATATTTTACTCAAGTATGTACGGTGCTTGAGTACGCGTGTGTTTGTTGGGACCCTTATACTGGTGACCTAGTTGATTTGCTTGAAAAAATCCAGAATAGGACAGTCCGATTTGAATTGGGAAATTAAAACAAAAACCTCAGTATAACTGAAAGCAGGCGTAAACTTCAGTGGCAGGATTTAAAGGGCAGAAGAAAAACCCTTAGACTTAATTTTTTACATAATATATGTTATCCTAAAACAGGCATTGACAAAGAAAAGTATATTAGGTCAGGATCGTATATTTCACGCAGAAGGGACCATAACTTGAAACTTTAAGAATTTCCTTTTAAAGGTGATGCCTTGCGATACTCATTTTCTTGTCGAACCACGAGGGACTGGAACGCTCTTCTGTCAGATATTGTAGGTTTTGAATCTAATGATGCATTTTACCGCGCTTTGTGTGTTTAAATTGAACAAAACAATTTTGTCGCGATTTGTATACTCTGCTGTAATGCCTGCAAAGGCGATGTAAGTACCAAATAAATAATAAATACATAAATAAGCTGTGGATCAATGTAAGTTCTTTTGAGGAAAATGAATGAATGATAACTTTATTTATAATCCGGCGAGTTATTCGGGGATTTGGGCGAATACCCCTGCCTAGGTGTCGGCCAGGAGCCCTTGAGCTCTGGCGGCTTCCTCGGCCCGCTGGACGGCCCAGAGTTGGTCTTCGAGGGCGGAGCTGAGCAACGTAGTCTCCCAGCGCGTTCGGCTCGAGGCTGCGTCCCCGTCGGGAACCCCCCCTCGTTTGCACTCCCATAACATGTGTTCCAGGGTTGCCCTGGCCTCACAAAACTTGCATTGGTTGGACGAATAAAGCTCTGGGTAACAGAGATTCAAGGAAGATTTAAAAATTGCGTAGAATCTCCTCAGGGAGTTATCTGAATTGTGCGTAAGCTTTTCGTAGTAAGGACGTGATGTTGGCGCTCCCATTCAACACAGCTGGTAATCGTAGCACTGCTCAGCGGCTACGGTCGTCTTGGCGCCATTACGGTAAATGCGACAGCACTGCAGCGAGACGAACTGCTGCGGAAGGCATCGCAACGTTCTTGTCGTTTTTACGTATGTGTTTTTGTCTGTCGTGCCTTAGTGAAGTAATGTAATGCATTGTTACGGGGGGGCGGGGCGAAGCCTTTACGCCTCAACCAAAGAAGCTGCTTACCGCTGAGGAGTTTGAGAAGCGCAAGCATCACCGCTAGGAGGCGGATACCGCTCGCAAGAGCACTTGCGGGCGAAGAAAACGTTGCCTCCGAAAGGAATGAGGAAGTGTTATAACATATGAAATCTATCATCACCAATTACGCCCCTATCGTGAGAAATGTTGTAAGTGCAATAACCTCGGCAATTATATATTATACATTGATGCGCCGGGAAATATTTATTGGAGCTTTTTTATGAATCAGCATCAACATCATCAGCCTATATTTATGTCCACAGCTGGACGGAGGCCTCTCCCTATGATCTCCAATTACCCCTGTCTTGTACTAGCTGATTCCAACTTGTACCTGGAAATATCCTAACTTCATAACCGCATATAGCTATCTGCCGTCCACGACTGCGCTTCCCTGCTCTTGGTATCCATTCTGTAACTCTGCTGGTCAACAGGTTATCCATCCTACCCACTACATGGCCTGTCCAGCTCCATTTCTTCCTCTTAATGTCAACTAGAGTATCGGCGATCCGTGTTTGCTATCTGATCCACACCGCTCTCTTTCTGTCTCTGAACGTTAGGTCTAACATTTCTCATTTCATCGCTCTTTGTGCGGTCCTGAACTTGCTTTCGAGTTTCTTTGTTAACCTCCAAGTTTCTGCGCCATATATTAGCATCGCTTTAATGGAATGATTGCACACTATTCTTTTCCACGACAGTGGCAAGCTCCCAGTCAGGATTTGGTAATGCCTGCCCTATGCACTCCAATCGAATTTTATTCTACTATAAATTTCTTTCTCATGATCAGGGTCCCCTATGAGTAACTGACCTAGATAAACGTGCTCCTTTACAGAATCTAGAGGCCGACAGGTGATCCTGAATTATTCTTACCTTGCCTGGCTATTGAACATTACCTGTGTTTTCTGCATATAATTCTTCAACCCAACTCTTGCACTTTCTCGGTTAAGGTCCTCAACCATTTCTTGTAATTCGTCCCCATTGTTGCTGAATAGCATAATGTCATTTGCAAATCGAAGGTTACTTAGATATTCGCCGTTGATCCTCGCTCCTATGCATTCCCAGTCTAAGAGCTTAAATACTTCTTCTAAGCATGCAGTGAATCGCATTGGAGAGATTGTGTCTTCTTGCCGGACCCGTTTCTTGATAGGTAACCTTCTACTTTCCTTGTGGAGAACCAAGGTTGCTGTGCAATCCTTGTAGATATTTGCCAAGATATTCACGTATGCCTCCTCTACTCCTTGATTACGCAATGCCTCTATGATTGCTGGTATCTATACTGAATCAAATGCATCTTCATAATCTATCAAAGCCATATAGAGAGGTTGATTGTACTCCACTAATTTCTCGATTACCTGATTGATGACATGGATATGATCCATCGTAGAATTCCTCTCCATGAAGCTAGCCTGTTCTCTTGGTTGGCTGAAGTCAAGTGTTGCCCTGATTCTCTTGAAAATTATCTCGGTGAATATTTTGTACAATACAGAAAGCAAGTTATGGGCCTATAATTCTTTAATTTTTTAACGTCTCCCTTCTTATGGATTAGTATAATGTTGGCGTTCTTTCAGCTATGTGGTACACTTGAAGGCATTGCGTGAGGCATTGCGTATAAAGGGCCGCAAGCTTTTCAAGCAAGATATCTACTCCATCTTTGATTAAATCGACTGTTATTCCATCTTCTCATGCCGCTTTCCCCCTGGTCATGTCTTACAAGGCCCTTCTAACTACATTGATAGTTGGTTATAGTTTTCTGAATGTAGTACCATAAATCGTGTAAACGTTTGAGAAAAGAAGGAAAAAGAACTGATGCAAAGCAATTACTTTTGAGTACCCGCAATATATGGATGGGTGGATGAAAAACTTTATTGTGGTCGACAAGCACCACCGAAAATATTTCACAACCGCACAAAAAACAGCTTCACGGTTCTATCCACGACACACACAAAATAACAATGATGGATAATCCATCATTGCTGAAATGCATAAACGCAGTTGCAGATATGCCTTAATTCTGTTTCAAACGAGGCACGTTTTCGTTTGTAACGCAGCAGCAGATTTTGTCTCAAGCAAATTATGCTCTTTACCGTAATCAAATACTCATTCACGGAATCACTAACATTAGAGCAATTCAACGGTCGCGTTCAGTGACCTTATTGACAGAAAAGTGATTTTTATTGCGATAGCAATTATATGGACACTTCAACCGGATTTCTGCCGTCGCCGTGAGGTTCCCTATAGATAAAATCTTCGCCGCGCGCCGTATGCCCGAGCGGAAGCGTGCGGGGACGCGTGCTATCACGGAGAGCGAACGCACTCAATCACCCACGCGCAAGCAAGGAAGCGGAAAGCCAGCGCCGGAGGGAGCGCAAGGGGGGGGGGGGGGGCGCACTTCTACTCTGCCAACAACCGCGCTCGTCATTCGCACGCCCGCACCGTCTCTTATCTCCACACGGCTCTGACCTTTATGCGCCGTGCATTCGCCGCTCAGTTTCCGTTGAAGCGATAGACGGCACGTACCTTCGCCCGCTGCGCGGCGTATGCGCTCGCTGCCAGCGTTTTGACAGTCGTTGGCTGCAGTCATTCAGTGTGATTTATTCATGTTTGTTTGTGCGCGTTTACACCACGCTTGTTCATTCAGTTAGTAATAGTCGGGCCACATTTTCCAACGCACGCTACACATGCAATGCTGCCCAGATCGGCAGTGCAGCACTACAGGTGTGTCCCTTCGCACGCGCTGCCCACGGTAAGCGCTTCTCATCAACACCACCGCTTCACACGCGCCTTCTCGTGGTCATCGAGTCTCTCTTCATGTCGGTCTACTTACGCCGCAGCACACCAGCTTACTTAATCAGCTCAAGTTTACTACAATTCATATTGCTACCAAAGCCGCTCACCTTACTTCGTATGACATTGATGTGTTGCTATAGCATTCATTGCTTCGCCCTTAGGGCGAAAATGTGACATTTTTTTAAGTTTCTGAACCATATCGCTAAAGATGGACCGAGAAAAGCATAAGACGTCTGTCCTAGCTCAATCCCTTAGGCCAAAAGTATGGAGGGCACCAATACATAGTTGTGAAATTGATAAGTTAGAAATAGGTGCAGAACTATCAGTCATTAAAAACGTCCTATTTAGCTACCTAAAATACAACCTGGCGAAATGTTGTGACCCTTAAGATACATTATCATACACTTTAAATGAATGCACTAATATGGGCACCGGTTAAACTATGGTCTTAAGATGTAGTGAGCAGCTCGCAGTACAGCCACTATGAGACATGATTTATTTCTAGGCAAAGGTGTTTTTTAGGTCAGACAATGTTTTTATAGAAACGTTATGGCGTGGCGTGGCCGGCGTTTTTGCAAAACGTTCATAGGCTTCGCGGACGATATTGCTGTTGATAAAGTGAACTTCTGGAGAATATTTACTAATTTTTGTCACAGAACTGTTTGACAGTGAAGCTGCCAGCCTCTAGTTGGTCGCAATTTTTCGGTGTGTGCTCACCCTAAACAAGCGGCATCTGGAGGCTTTGTGTTTGAGTTCCCGCCTGTAAAAGAATTATGTTTTATTGCGATAGCAATTATATGGACACTCAAAAGCAGATTTGTGCCGTCGGCGTCGCCGTCGTCGTCACCGTCGCCGTCACCGTGAGGTTCCGTATGACGTCAATGGAGATGAAATCGTCGCCGCGCGCCGAATGCTGTATGTGCGAGTGAAAGGGCGTGAGGGACGCGCGCTTTCACGGGGAGTGAACGCACGGCGGAGAACAAACGTGCGTTCTGCGCCGTGCTCCCTTAAGGGCTGCAGAAGTAGGCGTCTTCTTCCTCCTCTACAATCACCATATATGTAGAGCAAACGCGCCTTCTTCCGACGCGCTAGAGGCCGTGGGGGAGCGGGGGGGAGGGGGAGGGAATGGAGGCGACGTTAAGCTGCGGCACCAAGTGCCTATTTATATCAGAGGCTCCGGCAAAAGTCACCAACGCCGCACGCATTTTGAGCGAACGCGGGCAAAACGGCGACGGCGTCGACAACAGTTCTGCCTGTTGCCGGTGCTGCTGCATGTCCAAATTTATACAGCTGATAAAGCTAACATCATTACTCCTTATAGCTCTCTACAAATTTGCTATCGCAATTGATGCTTCGCCTTTCAGGTGAAACTGCGACCACTTTTTTCTCGTATATTCGAATTACAATCCGATGGTATCATGTCTGCACGATGTGGGTAAATCGTATTTTGCGAATTTTCAGGCACATTTTACGTAGCGAAATAAAATCAGTCAAAAAATTTGGAGGACGCTTAAGCTTCGCCTTTAAAGCCCCAACCAGACGTACGCGTTGGAAAGCGTCCGCACGCGCCGCGTCGCGCCTGTGCGCGTACGGCGTCAGGCACGGAGACTGCGTCACGTGTGGACGCGTTGCGGCTTGGACACCTACCACTGCTAGAATTTTTACGTCCGCCAGGAAGCTGCCACCACGTCGCCCGCGCGATGCTCCTCGCGTGACCACAGAACGCCTATGACGTGACCACGGCGAACCAGCCTGACTTCCGGAATGAATCTTCGCGCGGCGTGCAGGCAAGTCCGGGCAAGCTGCGTGCTTTTGTTCGTCGTTCCGCGCGTTTGGTAGGTAAACATGGCAGCCGCGAGGAAACGCGCAGGGACTCGCGGCAACTAGTGCATCGTTTGTGTGCACGCCCTCTTCCTCTATCAGACGCGACGTGACGTCCAGTGGGCACGGCGCGTGCGGACGCTTTCCAACGCCTACGTATGGTTGGGGCCTTAAAGTGGAGCGCGATCGCGTTGTCGGGCTCCGTTCGCATCTCATTTTAGGGCGAAGCTCCTTAGGGTGTGGGTCGTTCTCTCCTCTGTTGTTGTTGTTGTTGTTGTTGTTGTAGTAGTAGTAGTAGGTATGAAGTGTTCACTAGATGGCGTTCTGGTTCCGGTTCCACTTTGCGCGCGTTCGGTGCGAACGCGGGCAAACCCCCCCCCCCCCCCCCCCGGCGTCGACAACAGTTCTGCGCGTTGCTGGTGCTGCTGCATGTCCAAGCTGATAAAACTACCTTGAGTCGACCCCATGGCTGCTTCGCATACTACACAGGGTTCCCCTACGGGAAGATGGTGTAATTTTCTCTCTCGTTCCCGACGCGCGCTCTCTTTATCTCTCGTCCGTAGTTGTGGTTTGCCCGAATGATCCCCCGGTGCTTCGGCCACTCATCATCATTTACTTCGTGAATATGCTGTTTTTTTTTCGTTATGAGTAGGCTTCACTGCAACGCACAACGTGGGAAAGCCAACTTACAAAGACCAAGTTTACACTGAACCCCTTAAAGTTGGCTTCACCTTTGAACACAAATACATTGTTGGGAAGACATTTTCACTATAACAATTTAAGCCGTGTTATATCAAAAGGTGAAGGCCCTAGGACCTCTTTTTCTTATTTTATTATTGTTTGCTGCTGCTACAAAACGCGCGTGTGTCCAAAATTTTGAAAGAATTGTTTTCAACAATGAAATTAAAATTGAATTATGGGCTTTTTACGTGCCAAAAGCACGATCTCATTATGAGGCACGCTGTAATGGGGGACTCCGGAATAATTTCGACCACCTGGGTTCTTAACGTACACCTAGATCTCAGTACACGGGTGTTT
The DNA here is from genome assembly GCF_013339745.2 of Dermacentor silvarum. Classification (NCBI taxonomy): domain Eukaryota; kingdom Metazoa; phylum Arthropoda; class Arachnida; order Ixodida; family Ixodidae; genus Dermacentor; species Dermacentor silvarum. The sequence goes on along the minus strand of NC_051162.1, from coordinate 80,113,499 downwards.
CCGCATTTCGCCCCCAAAGAAATGCGGCCGCCGTGGCCGGGATTCGAACCCGCTACATTTTGCTCATCAGCCCAACACCATAGCCACCGAGAAACCACGGCGGGTGGTCTTCAACATTCCCCTCAATGTTGCCTAGAACCAAAGTACAGCCAAACGCCGTCAGAATTGGAGGACGCTTAAAAGGGCCCTGAACCACTTTTAGGGGCGAAGCTCCTTGGGGTCGAGCCTTGTCCCTCGTCGCGCCGTCGTAGCCACGCTAGTACTCGCCGCTCCCGCTAGAGGCGCAGCTGTGCTCTCTTTCTCTTGCTCTCTCGTTCCCGACGCGCGCTCTCTCTATCGTCAGTAGCTAGGGGCGCTGCGGTGCACAAGATCTATATAAGCGCTGTATATACTGTACACATGTACAGTGTATATTGTCATGTAGTACTGACGCTCAAGAAAACAGTCGTAAAACTGTATATAACGAAACTGATTCTTTATTGGGCGAACCTGTGCCCACAAAATCAAGCTACACTCAAAGCACAACGATAGCGGCGAACACAGTCGGCGATCGTCGAAAATCTGATCAGCGGCGAGACGCGTCGGCTTTTATACCTGAGTCATCGAAGGTTCCAGATTAATCCCTGATGCCCGCGTGTCTTCCAGAAAGTTCTAGACAATTCACGTCGGTCACACAATCAGATAACATAAGCGTCGGTGAAACCAGGCAACGAAAAGAAGCATCGATAACGTTCTAGAAACTTCCGATACAGGCGCGTCCTGCGCCGAGCGATAACGTTTAACATTTGTTAGCCGGTGGAAAACGGCCACCAGTGAAAGATAAACATGTATACGTGTCAATACCCTCCCCTTAAAAAGCATCGCCCCGATGCTACAAACACGAAAGCGAAAACAAAAACCACACGTACAGAAAGGGCCAAAAATAACAAAGCAACAAAGGACCTAAGTTCGTCAGCAGGCGTAGAAAGGCTTAAGACGCACCACGTGGATGACTTCAGGTCGTGCGCGGCGCCACTGTGATTGCGAAATACCGTCTGGCACGACCTCATAGTCCAGTTCGCCAATACGTCGGATGATCTTATATGGTCCGAAATAGCGACGTAAGAGTTTCTCGCTAAGTCCTCGTCGGCGTATCGGAGTCCAGACCCAAACACGGTCTCCGGGCTGGTACTCGACGTAGCGTCGTCGAAGATTGTAGTGTCGGCTGTCGGTTCTCTGCTGGTTCTTGATGCGCAGGCGGGCGAGCTGGTGACCTTCTTCGGCACGCTGCAAATAGGTGGCAACGTCGAGATTTTCTTCGTCGGAGACATCCGGTAGCATGGCGTCAAGCGTCGTTGCCGTTTCCTACCGTAGACCAGGTTGAACGGCGCCATGTGCGTTGTTTCTTGCATGGCCGTGTTGTATGCGAAGGTCACGTACGTAAGGATGGCATCCCACGTCTTGTGTTCGACGTCGACGTACATTGCCAGCATGTCGGCGATGGTCTTATTTAGCGCTCGGTGAGGCCATTCGTCTGCGGGTGGTAGGCGGTGGTCCGGCGATGGCTTGTCTGGCTGTAGCGCAGGATGGCTTGAGTTAGTTCAGCCGTGAAGGCCGTACCTCTGTCGGTGATGAGGACTTCTGGGGCGCCGTGGCGCAGGAGGATGTTCTCAACGAAGAATCGGGCTACCTCGGCGGCACTGCCTTTGGGCAAGGCTTTTGTTTCGGCGTAGCGGGTGAGGTAGTCCGTAGCTACAACGATCCATTTATTCCCGGACGTCGACGCCGGAAAAGGCCCCAGTAAGTCCATCCCGATCTGCTGGAACGGTCGGCGAGGTGGCTCGATCGGCTGTAGAAGTCCGGCTGGCCTTGTTGGCGGTGTTTTGCGTCGCTGACAGTCTCGGCATGTCCTTACGTAATGGGCGACGTCGGCAGAGAGGCGAGGCCAGTAGTATTTTTCTTGTATCCTCGCGAGCGTGCGGGAAAAACCGAGGTGTCCCGCCGTTGGGTCGTCATGGAGAGCTTGCAGAACCTCTGGACGCAATGTTGAGGGTACCACGAGGAGGTAGTTGGCTCGGAGGGGCGAGAAGTTCTTCTTTAGGAGAATGTCGTTTTGCAAGAAAAACGACGCCAATCCTCGCCTGAACACCTTCGGCACAATGAAGGTCTTGCCTTCCAGGTAGTCTACAAGGCTCCTTAGTTCGGGGTCGGCTCGCTGTTGTTCGGCTAATTCGTCGGCACTGATGGATCCCAGGAAGGTGTCGTCATCCTGGTCGTCTTGTGGCGGCGGTTCTACGGGGGCGCGAGACAAGCAGTCGGCGTCAGAGTTCTTTCGTCCGGACTTGTAAACGACGGTGATGTCGAATGCTTGAAGCCTAAGACTCCATCGTGCGAGGCGACCTGAAGGATCCTTCAAGTTAGCTAGCCAACACAAGGCGTGGTGCTCGCTCACAACTTTAAAGGGCCTGCCATAGAGGTAGGGACGAAACTTTGATGTAGCCCAGATGATGGCGAGGCACTCCTTTTCTGTTGTGGAATAATTTGCTTCCGCCTTCGATAGCGACCGGATAGCGTAACTTACAACCCTTTCTAGTCCGTCAGTCCTCTGCACAAGAACGGCGCCGAGTCCTACGCTGCTTGCGTCGGTGTGGACTTCGGTATCGGCGTTTTTGTCGAAATGCGCAAGTATTGGCGGCGATTGCAGGCGTCGCTTCAATTCTTCAAATGCTTCGACTAGCGGCGTCTCCCACTTGAACTCGACGTCGGCCTTCGTGAGGTACGTCAGTGGCTCAGCGATCCGCGAAAAGTCCTTGACGAAGCGCCTGTAATAGGCGCACAGTCCAAGAAATCTACGCACTGCCTTCTTGTCGGCGGGCGGAGGAAAGTTGGAGATGGCAGCAGTTTTCTCAGGGTCGGGGAGCACTCCAGACTTGTTGATGACGTGGCCCAAGAACAAGAGCTCGTCATATGCGAAGCGGCACTTTTCTGGCTTTAACGTGAGTCCGGAGGTTTCGATTGCTTGAAGAACTGTTTCAAGGCGCCGCAGGTGTTCTTCGAAGCTTGAGGCAAACACAACGACGTCGTCCAAATAGACGAGGCAAGTCTGCCACTTCAAGCCTGCCAGTACTGTATCCATGACGCGTTGGAAAGTGGCAGGTGCCGAGCAAAGACCAAACGGCATGACCTTGAACTCGAACAGTCCGTCTGGTGTTATAAACGCAGTCTTCTCCCGGTCCCTTTCGTCGACTTCGATTTGCCAGTAGCCGGTTTTGAGGTCCATTGACGAAAAATACTTTGCGTTGTAGAGTCGATCCAAGGCGTCGTCAATCCGTGGGAGGGGGTATACGTCCTTCTTCGTGATCTTGTTGAGGCGACGATAATCGACGCAGAAACGTAGGGTTCCATCCTTCTTCTTCACTAACACCACGGGGGACGCCCACAGGCTCTTGGACGGCCGGATGATGTCGTCGCGTAGCATTTCTTCGACTTCGTGCCTTATGGCTTCACGTTCGCGTGCCGAAACTCGGTATGGGCTCTGACGGAGTGGGCGGACATTTTCGTCGGTGATGATGCGGTGCTTGGCGACTGGGGTTTGTCGAACTTTTGACGACGACGAGAAGCAGTCCTAGTATTGCAGGAGCAGAGCTTTCAGTTGTTCTTTCTTATGCCTGGGAAGGTTCTGACTGACATCGAAAGTTGGCTCAGGTATTATAGTCGTCGTTGCAGGTGCACTGGAACACGTGAAGGCGAAAGCACTGCTGGCGTGTACTATTTCGTCGATGTATAGGCGACCGTGGTGCCTTTGTTAATGTGCTTGTATTCAGGGCTGAAGTTCGTGAGCATCACCCTTGCTTTCCCTGAACGTAGCTCAGCTATGCCTCTAGCGACGCAAATTTCACGGTCGAGCAGTAGGTGATGATCGCCCTCGATGATGCCCTTCATGTCTGCAGGCACTTCGGTACCGACGGAAATCATTATGCTGGAGCGAGGCGGAACGGTGACTTGTTCTTCCAGCACATTCAAGGCATGGTAACTTATGCTTGTATCCGGTGGTACCGCGTTGTGCGTTGAAAGCGTTATCGACTTGGATCTTAAGTCGATGACTGCACCGTATTGGTTTAGAAAGTCCATGCCTAGGATGACATCCCTGGAGCAGTGCTGCAGGATTACGAAGCTCGCCGGGTAAGTGCGGTTATTGACCGTGACTCGCGCTGTGCAGATTCCAGCCGGCGTTATTAGGTGGCCTCCCGCTGTCCGGATATCGGGTCCTTGCCAGGCCGTCTTCACGTTCTTTAACTTGGCGGCGAACGCGCCACTGAAGACGGAATAGTCGGCGCCAGTGTCGACGAGACCGGTGACGTTATAACCATCGATGAGCACGTCTAAGTCGGTAGACCGTCGTCTAGTATTACGGTTAAGTCGTGGCGTCGGATCACGGCTGCGTCGGCTTGCTCGGCTGCTGCTACGTCGCGTCGGCCGGTCTTGCGGCGGCGAAGTGCTGTCAAGGCTGTTGCTAGGCGGCGTGCTGATATCTCGTCGTGATGAATCGCGAATCGTCGTCGTCGGCGGAGGATCTTCGGCATTGCGTCGTACAGCAACCGCACCTCCATCGGTTGCTGCCTTTAGATTCCCGGGTAAGGGCTGGGAGATCGGCCCCAGGTGGGAGCGGTGTACTGACGGCGATGCGGCGAGATCTAGCGGCCTGGTGACGGCGAGCGTGAGGGTGGGTCGTCGGGGTTGCCACTGGGCTCCGGCGAGGTAGTCGGCAATGTCGCGCGGTCGTTCACCCCGCACTTAACGCGGCGCATTGACGGCGAACCCTCGTAGGCCCATCTCGCGGTATGGGCATCGGCGGTAGACATGGCCGGCTTCCCCGTTGTGATAGCAGAGCGGGCGGTGGTCGGGGGCGCGCCAAATGTCCATCTTCCTCTGGTCGCTGCGCTGGGCGACGGGCGGTCGTGCTGGCGGCGGCGGTGGTGGACGTCGGAATTGCGGCGTTACGGGGCCCTGGCGCGAGCGCGGAGGGGGGCCTTGACGACGGGCGACGGCGGCGTAGGTCAGCGCTTCCGGCTCGGGTTGCGGCGATTCGGGAAGTCCTAGCGATTGCTGGATTTCCTCCCGCACGATATCGGCGATGGAAGCAACTTGAGGCCTGCGACGACGGTAGCAACTTCTGCAGCTCTTCGTGTACTATAGCCCTGATGGCGTCTCGTAGGTCGTCGGAGAGTCGTTGGACTTCGGCGTAATGTGGCGTGGAACGGCGATTGTATTGCCGGTTTCGCATGTCCAGTGCTTTCTCGATCGTCGTAGCCTCCGAGAGAAAGTATTGGACTGTCGTTGGTGGATTCCGCACCAGGCCGGCGAATAGCTCCTTCTTAACTCCCCGCATGAGCAAGCGAACTTTCTTGTCTTCTGGCAAAGCGGGGTCGGCGTGCCGGAAGAATCGAGTCATTTCTTCAGTATACATACCGATGCTCTCATTCGGGAGCTGTACACGGTTTTCCAACAAGGCTGCAGCTCTTTCTTTACGGACGACGCTCGTGAAGGTGTCCAGGAATGCGGCTCGGAAGAGGTCCCAGGTTGTTAGTGCACGCTCCCTATTCTCGAACCAGGTTCTGGCGCCGTCTTCAAGCGAGAAGTAAACATGGCGCAGCTTGTCGTCGTCGCTCCATTTGTTGAACGTCGCGATCCTCTCATACGTCTCCAGCGAGGTTTCAGGGTCTTCAGCTGATGATCCACGAAAGGTCGGTGGCTCCCGAGGTTGTTGCAGCAGGATGGGGGACGCTGGTGCTGCCATTGTGGTTGTTGACTTGGCCTTGATTGCAGTGGTCTTTTCGGGAAGAAGTCCGTACTCCGGCAGAAGTCCTTGCTGCCTACGGCTAGCTCGCTGTTCCTTGGCGACGTTGGTCTCGTCCTCCGGTTTCGGGCTTGGGTCGCGGCTTTGCGGGGGCGTTCGGTGCATGAACGAACTAGCACCTCCACCAGATGTCACGTAGTAGTGACGCTCAAGAAAACAGTCGTAAAACTGTGTATAACGAAACTGATTCTTTATTGGGCGAACCTGTGCCCACAAAAGCAAGCTACACTCAAAGCACAACGATAGCGGCGAACACAGTCGGCGATCGTCGAAAATCTGATCAGCGGCGAGACGCGTCGGCTTTTATACCTGAGTCATCGAAGGTTCCAGATTAATCCCTGATGCCCGCGTGTCTTCCAGAAAGTTCTAGACAATTCGCGTCGGTCACACAATCAGATAACATAAGCGTCGGTGAAAACAGGCAACGAAAAGAAGCATCGATAACGTTCTAGAAACTTCCGATACATGCGCGTCCTGCGCCGAGCGATAACGTTTAACATTTGTTAGCCGGTGGAAAACGGCCACCAGTGAAAGATAAACATGTATACGTGGCAATATATATATATATATATATGTATCTATATATGTCTATATATATATATGTTTATGCATAGTATATGTACGCCACGCTCCGTCTTCCGGAAGCCGGCTTCCGATTCAGGTTCCGGTTCCGGCTTCCGGAGAACGCTTCCGGCGTTTTGCCCGAATGATCCCCCGGCCGGTGCTTCGCCCACTCATCATCATTCACTTCGTGGATATTCTGTGTTTTTTTTTCGAAGTGGAGAAATGCATTTGAGCTGAAAATAGGCTTTTTTAGAAATACTTTGCCGCCAGAAGTACTTCAATGCGTTCAGCAGAAGCGGAGTTATTGGCAATCACACAGTGCTCCCCCTTTCTTCTTCAATGCTTTGCACGGCGAAGGCTACGGTGGAGTGGGGCGGGGCCACAACGCTCCGCCTTCCGAACGTCACCGTGGCGCGCCGTTCAAATGTCACATTTTGGTGTCTAGGCCACGCTAAACGTAAGCCAAACGCAGTTGTCCTCAGAGAGCCGCAGTGCGCTTAGTCAGTGGACTCATGGCGGCATCCCGGCGCAGCCGCGGTGCAACCGACCACAGCGACGAATAGCAGCCGCGTATTGGAATGCGGAATAAAGCACATCGAAGAAAGTGAGGATCATGGCTCTGTTGAAACGAGGGCGTTTGAGAGAAAGGTCACTTCGCGCTCCGCTTGTGAGGTCCACGCCCCACGTACGACGGCAAAACTTGGCTGAGATGTTCACAGCAGCATATGCTACCCGCGAACTATGTTATTTCACAAACCAAGGTAGATATACCTGGTAGCGAAGCTTCCATAGAAGCCCATACGTTCAAAACATGGTTGCTTACCGGCGGTTCATGGGGCTTAGTGCCATCTGTGTGAGGAGGGAACACTTCCGGCGGAAGAAAAAATAATTTGACGTCATATCCATCAAAAACAGAAGTGACGTCATTTTGTTCGTATAGGCGCGAAATTTGTTTTCGGAGGCCTGCCATTAGAGCTGTATATTCAAATGCCCCGCCATTCGACTTCATGGGCGTTCCGAGTTTGCAGCGCGAAAAGCGATGCCGGAAAAGATCAGCCGTACGGGTGTCGAAATCGCATCGCTGCACAGAACATACTTTCTTTGGAGGCCGACGAACACTTTGGGCGTAGATTGCGTAGAGTGCTCGTCCTTTCGTCGGACGCCAAGCCCGTCGTCTAGCGCTGTTGCACGAAAACAACTAAAGTAAACAAGTATCTGACAGTCGCAACTCACTACATTTGACTGCACAGGTTAAGAAACAATAAAACTACCCGCGTCACCTAATGCAGACAAACGTCGACATGCAAAACAACACAACATGCGAGGGGGAGTATTGCAACATGTGAACTTTGCGAGCGCGTCTTTCCACGCATTCCAAGAGCTGCATTGCATTGCAAGTGATAGCGGCGTCAACGCCCGCCGCTATCGATGGACGCTCTCACGGTGGGCCTTGAAAAAAGGTACATATCGATAATGATCTAGTAAAATACAGTTGTATCTTTTCTCGCCATGCATATATAAAATGAATTAGGAATTTTATTTTCGCTGAATGAATCTAACTGCGTCTCGCTTTAATTTAAAAACGCTTTTTTTTCTTTCCCAGTGTTTATTCCCTCCAAACATAGTCGCGCTTCAATCGCTGCTCCCATAACCACCCTTGCTGATGTCGGTGTCAATTGGTTCTGAACCGCTTTACGCCCGAAGCTTCGCGACCTATGTGGATCGACCTTGCACAAACCCTGAGGGGTGGTTCAGGGCCCCTTAAAGCTTCGCCTTTGAGTGGAACGCGATAGCATTCAAAGATCCATGGTTGCTTATCAGGCTTTTTTCTCGTATATTCAAATTACAATCTGGCGCTAGCACGCCTGTAGGTTGTGCTTTAGTATTTACTATTTTTCTGACGTATTTTACTTTCAGAAATTAAATTTTTGTTCACTAATGCCTTGCGTCATGCGAAGGGCCTGTGCGCTCGGGGTAGTTCGGGATTATGTGGTTCGGCATGATTATCTCCGCCAGACGCCGATGCTTAACGCCGAAGCCGACACCGATGCCGATGCCGGATTTTCTGCGAGACGGGATCCTTAACGCTTTCGCGTTAAAACGCATTTATGCTAGCCGGGTGTCCTATAAGGATGAGGATGTGCGCTGCCCTTCCGCACACGAGCCCGCGCGTGTGACGAACGTGCGCACATAATGTATCTGTCCGTGCTGCCTTGAAGCTCTGCCCGTTCCATTTGTCGCACAGCATGTGCTGCGACCGTAATCGATATTATGGCAAACACTGTCCCAAACTGGTGCCCACTGCGACAGACCTCAAACGGCCGCTGGAACAGTACTTTGCCTTTACGTTTCCGTGTAACATAGTTGTGTTTTCTCGTATATTCGAAATGTAATTCTAATTTATCACGTCTGCATCTTGTGTGTAAGTCGTGCTTTGCGCATTTTTCTGAAGCAGTTTGCTCTTAGAGAATATTTTAGTCCAATAGGGCACTTGCGCTTGATGGAGGGCCAACAAAATAATGAGGACGTATGCTTCATTTCCGTGAACGTACGTGTGCGCGTGACGTGCGTCGCTTGCGGTGGTGGTGCTTGTTTAACGTCGGCAACAGCTATATCGCTGTGCGTCCACTTTCAATATGGGCTTCTTAGATTTTCCTCTTCTGGCTACCCGTGGGCTGCCAGAGCCAGCCAGGGCGCTTTCGTTTCTCGGGTTGCTCCGCCCACGACGTGACGCACTTCCGCCGCGCGTTCGTTTTACTCGGGCTGGACGGTTCTGGCTACCCACGGGATGCCAGAACCAGCAAGGACGACTTTGTTCTGGCTGCTCTCTGGAAGTTCTCTGGCTAGCCGAAGACAAAAAGCGGCGATGAGCGCTCTCCGCCATCTTTGTGGGGACTTGACGGACTGCAACGCGGGCGCTTAAGGACTTTTGCCTCGATCGGCCAACTGGCTTGCGTCGAATGCTAGCGCGCGCCGCCCGGCTGACGTGGTTTTGGACTTTTGTCTCGGCGCTCGCGTACTCGTCCGCGCCATTCCCGACGCCGGCGCGGTGCGTGGATTGCTGGTTGCAATGCTTCTAGCGTTATCTTACTAGGGTTCTAATGCACTGTTCTGCCTTGCGAGGCAGTGCCATACGAGCGGCGGCGAACCATTTGAAGCTTTCTTTTGTGTGTTTGTGTAGCCGTGAATGCTTCTTCCCGGCCGTGAACAGTGCACTGCGCTCTCGATCATGCCTGCATCGTATCTTCATCGTGTTCCGCGCAAGTTGGCCGCGAAGCTGTAGACGCTCATTCCCACACATTGCGGTGCCTTTTTGGTTCATCTTTCTCTGGTGGTGACCCTTTTCACATCGCTCGATACCCTGCTTTATCGTGTCTTGTCAAATGATTTTAAATGTCGCCGGTACGTGGCCGACGTCCTCGAGGCATCCTCGAGCGATCGCTTTCGCGATCACTTACGTGCGGTTTGTTGCGCGGTGCACAGTGTGGTGCCCTACGCGCGTCCTGTGCCCAATCACGCGAAATCTCGCAGAAGTGATCGTATTCCCGAATGCAACTACATATTTTCAAGCTGGCAACGTATAAATAGACTAACTACTCCGAACGCGCTCGCGCGCAGCCAGCTGCCATGCTGGTCGCATGTTAATGTTTATCCCATGGTTATCCCACGGCCAGCTGTCTGGGTGTTCGATTTTGCAAACTTCATGCAGCTTCGGGTTGTCTTGGGTTCCTAGCCCATGTGACTTCCTATCAGGATCGGAACTAGCTCGCGGCCGTCAGGCTGCCAACGGGCTCCCAGAATTCCCGAAATCTAAGAAGGCCAGTGTGGAATGAAGGCGTAATTTTTTTACAGCGAAGCTGTGATAGACTAGGTTCCAGGAGATCGCGTCCATGTACACCAGAAGTAGGCAAAATTTTTTTGCGTCTCGTTTTGTCGCGTGTCGGTCACTTGGTATTTACAAAATTGGCATGGAAGGGTACAAATGAATGACTAACATGACTGATAGGTCATGACATCAATAACATCAAATGCTCGTCAGTTACGTCACGATTAACGATAATAAGATTTTTCTCTGGCGATGAACCCCTGGCAACCTAGCCCCGGGCACCAACAGCCATAACCGTTGGACAAATAAAGTTTATTCCTATCTTAAAATCACGTGTGGCGCATTCCCGCTTTGGATATGCGGGTATGAGCCAGGCACAAGAAAGAAGGGAGGAAGGAAGGAAAGGAAGAGAGAAAGAAAGAAAGAAGGAAGGAATGTAAGAAAGAAATCAAGTATGGCCCATACCCGCGTTGTATATGTGAGTATGAGCCTCCGAGAGCAGGAGGGGGAGAGATCTCGGCGGTGTCGCGCCAATGCCTCGGCAGAAGATCGGGCCCGCGATGCGGAGCGCATCGCGGGCGGACTTGGCGCAGCAAACGCACTACCTGGCCATCGCGCCGGGCGAAAACAAGACGCCGCTGTCCTTGCTTTTTGACGAACATGCTGAAGACGCTCAATATAGTCAATAATAATAATATATAAATTCACTATAGTAATATTCACTACAGCAGACCCGCCATAGTCACAGCTTTGCTGGGTTCCATCTTCACAATAGTGGAAAAGCTCTGATTTTTTTTTGTAAGCATTGAACGAATCTTCTATGGCAGATTTGGTAGCATTCAAGCTTTATTTAACCCCCTTTTTCTTTAATTTTGGACGTCGGATTTAATTTTAAAAAGGTAATAAATTTTGCGTCTTCATCTCGCACCAATGAAACAGAGCATGCTGGCACCGCAGAATAGGCGGCCTTCCTATAATATTATCCGCTAAAAACTCCCCGTCCCAAAAAGTGCGATGAAGTTTAACACTGAACATGATTGAACGTATGACTATGTACTGATCCAGAAGGTTTTGCAAATCAAACATCTGCTGCGACGTCCCATATCAATGTTTAGTACAACAGGCCATCATTCAAACTTCGGTACACACATCGCCTAGAGGCGTTTCCCGCCGACTTAGCAGCGAGGCGCGCTCGGTTTCCATAATGCCAGGATTGGACGTTGACATTAATTAAATAATATTTCGAATTAGGTGCGATTTTCAAGTATAAAAGAAAAGGGGGTACATTAAAATGTGGCTGCCTGCAAATTTGCCATATAGACAATTGCCCTCACGATTCTACTAAAAAGGTCATTGCTGAATGTTTGATAATTTTTATACAGTGAAACTTCACTTGAACGAACTTAAAGGAACCCCAGGAAAAAGTTAAAGTGAGACTTCGCTGAACTTAAATAGCTTTGTTTCAACTTGTTAATAGGAGCGAAAGAAAACCTCAGTTGTTGAAATAAAATTTGAACCCTTTTATTTGCAATGCTGCTTATTTGAATGTGAATTTCTGCTTATTTAGCATGTTTGGAAGAATGCAGTAATCTTTTGCTGCACTTGTGCACTTAGGACAGCAGTGGTCATGAATTGAGTCACCGTGTCCAAGCTCGTATAAACCTTCTCCGGCACAACGCTCTGCTGAGCAGTGAAGGACGTCCCTTTTTGCAAGTGCATCAGTGCTTCTTTAGCTGAAATTCTTGTTGCTTCCTCTACAAGGGTTACCTCTGCCTCCTCCTCTTCTTCTTCCTAAGGTAGGACGCTCGCTGCAAACACCCGTGTACTTAGATTTAGGTGCACCTTGGTTGTCAAAATTTCCGCAGTCTCCCACTACGGCGTGCCTCATAATCAGAACTGGTTTTGGCACGTAAAACCCCATAATTTAATTTTTAATATCTTCTGTAGACACAGTGGTGCATGTCTCAACGCGAGTTACAGGTGACATAGTCCTCAAAAGGCGAAGCGCTGTCTGTACCCAGTCTTTCAAAAGGGTGGAAAACTGACGTGAAGTTTGGCGGAAGAAATTCACCTTGGATGTTGGGTTGTACTTGTGCGGTTATACTTGTGATCAATATGACGTGGGAGGCATTTGATGGCGTCACCAAATTTGTTCGTAGAACTTAAATGCGCTCTGCACTATATCTCGTTAAACTGAAATGCAATAGCATTGGGTCCGGTGGCGCTTCGGCGGGGGATTTAAAAAAAGTTCGTACAACTGAATAGTTCGTTTAACTGATGTGCGTTCAAGTGGTATTTTACTGTATATAAACTCGCGTAATTAGCGGCAAATATGTCAGTCTCACCTAGAAACATCGACGCGAAAAAAAGAAGACACGGTCCTTAAGTTCGAAGCCTATTTAAAAATTCTGTTAAAAATACGCCTTGTAGAACACCCTCTGATGATTCATTCACAGCAATAGCATGCCCACAGCATCCGCGGAGCTCTGCATGTTACAAGACCGTGCGAATAAAAATTTCCTGCCACATTTCATTCTTGTTCAATAAACTTACTTTCAAAAGTTTTGTGTGTGTGAGTTCTTGACATCTCGCTTTAACCTTGACACTTGTATGCCTACCTCTATAATTTGTATTGCTTGCAACTTCAGGGAGACGGGGGCCTTTGTACCGCTTAGGCGAATTGAGTATGGTGATCAAGTGTACATTCATATCCAGTGCTGTCGCTAGAGTGAGGGCCATAGGCAGCGGCGGCCGCCGTGACACCCCCACCCCTTTCGTTTCAATGAAACACGCACAATTTTATAATCATGGCTTGGTTCAGCGTCTAGTTTGTGCTCTAGGTAAGGATTTTTGTTTGTATTTGAAATATACAAAGTAACATTTGCTCAACACAACTCCCAATCCAGCAATACGTCACATCGAAAGCGCGCAATAACGTCTTTATTTTCTATGAGCCCTCAGAAAAGCAGGAGTATGGAATGCTTTTGTTTACAAGAAGAATTCTGAAAAATAAACCCAGGAAATAATTGGCCTCATATTAATGTACAGATAAAGTTTTAAAAATTACAGGTGCACCTAAAACACCCGACATACAATATTTGAGCACGTGTAATTAGATGACCACTTATGACTAATGAAATCGGAAGTGGTGCATGGCGCAATGGCTTTAAGAGTGGCAATGCGGGCTAGTTCGTATACGTGTGGCATAGTGGAACCAGCGATAAAACGTGAGCACATTCAGAAGCACTTCCTTATTCTACTCGGGCCGATCAATTTTCTCGCTCTACTATTTCAAGCGTAATGACTGTCGAATGTGGTGAACATGCGCAAAACTGAATTTACATCCTCAGGGATTACTAACATAAATAACAGAAAGGTGAAACATAGCAAACAATGTAAGGGAATACGATAACACACGCAATGATGGGCGTGGAAATGCCAAGACAGATTCATACACTGAATTAGCAATTAGAGAACCTACAATCGTGTACGCGGAAAAAGTCACCGGGGAAACCGCAATCAAGTGGATCAGGCTCTTGAATGGAGCCACGCCGAAATAGACCAATCTTCCAGAAATCACAAAGAACAAATTATTAAGTTGTTGCGGATGAGCTGGGTTTATTTACAAGATGATAGAGGGGGCATAGAGACGGGATCGCAGGCAGTCAGGCATTCTCTAACACACGCGCAGTTTTTCGATCTCTGCTTCTTCGGCTCCACCGCGCAGCATAACAATATCATGTTTGCTAAATAAGCATGTCACTCGATTCATCCGTTATAGCGATGAAGAGCGGACTGGTACGGAAACGTAGGAACACTTAGAAGAACCGCCATGCTTCATGTACTGTAATAGCTAAAATATCGGCCTTCTTATAAAAGCGGACATTCACGCATAGACTGCATAGCATAGAAAATGCCGCTCCAAAAATGAAAAGTTTGCTTTTCTGGCCTCCTGGGCTGTAAATTTGCTTATTACCTAATCAAATTCGGTGCTTTTTACCACATCGTATTCAATAGAAAACAATACAAGATGGTAAACTAGCGCTTACGTAAGTGTTTATAAGTCTCAATTCATCACCATCAGCCTATATTTCTGTCCACTGAAGGAAGAAGGTTAATGTCCAGATCCCTGTGTTGTAATGCCCTGTGATCTCCAATTACCCCTGTCTTGCGCTAGCTGATTCCAACTTGCGCCTGCAAATTTCCTAAATTCATCACCCCACCCAGTTTTCAGCTGTCCTCGACTGCGCTCTTCTCTTGGTATCTATTCTGTAACTTTAATGGTCCACCGGTTATCCATCCTACGCATTACGTGGCCTGCCCAGCTCGATTTCTTTCTCCTAATGTCAATTAGAATATCGGTTACCCCCGTTTACTCTCTCATCCACACCGTTATCTTCCGGTCTCTTAACGTTCCGCCTAAAATTTTTCCTTTCATTGCTATTTGTGCTGTCCTTAGCTTGCTCTCGAGCTTAGTTTTTAACTTCCAAGTTTGTTGCCTAATCTGTTAGCACCGGTAGAATGCAATGATTGTACACTTTTCTTTCAACGACACTGGTAAGCTCCCAGTCAGGATTTGGCAATGCCTGCCGTATGCGCTCCAACCCAATTTTACTCTTCGGTAAGTTTCTTTCTCATGATCGGGGTCCCCTGTGAGTAACTTTTCATTATATTCAATAATGACCTAACTGAACGTTTGTCTAGCCGTGTTAGGTTATATGCAGATGATTGCTGTATTTACCGTGAAATTTCATCTGAAGCAGACAGCGAACAGCTAAAAAGCGGCCTGAACAATGTGATGACTTGGTGTTCCACTTGGAACATGACCCTCAATCTATCCAAATGCAACCGGCTAAGATTAACAAACAAAAAACAGCCCCTGACGGCAAGCTATTTCATGAACGCCACACAGCTGTCCCTTGTGAAATAATATAAGTACCTAGGAGTTATTTTTTACAGCACTTTAATATGGAATGCGCACGTTCATTACATTTTAGCGAAGGCTAGCAACACATTAAACTTCTTGAGACACAACTTTAAACAAGCACCGGCCTTTCTGAAGGAAACCCTGTATATGTAGAATGTACGCCCACTTTTGGAATACGCGTGTAGCACTTGGGACCCTTGTACCAAAGTTAACATCGATGCTCTGGAGCGTGTACAATCGCGAGCAGTCCGTTTCGTCACAGGTGATTATGACTATTCTAAAAGGGCTTTTGAAATCAGAAATACTTTGGGATGGCCTCTTCTTAAAGACAGGCGCAAATATTTACGTTTGTCTTTGTTTTATAAAATGTTTCATGGTTTAACGGGCATTGAAAAAGAAAACTACATACTGGAGCCTACATATATATCTGCCCGTACTGATCACACATTAAAAGTGCGCGAGTTTGCTACCAGAATAAATCTTTTCAAGTATTCATTGTTCCCACGCACAATTAAACAATGGAACAAACTCCCGCAAGAAATTGTCTCCGCTCCCCTTTCAACATTTCCACTTGTCCTTCAAAGTTCTATTTCAGCGCAGCCTGGGCTCACATGAAAGTTATTGTTTACAGTTTCTTCTCCTCCTTCTAGCGATTTGTGCTTACATTTGTGCCTGCTTCTGTTTGTCCGTCTATTTGTGCTTCTATTTGTGCTTGATTTGTGCTTGCAGGTCGATCTGTGCGATTTGTCCTAGCAATTTATTATTTTTTGCCTTTGTTAATTTTAAACGAAATTTCATAGTTGTACTGTGGATAATTCCGAATGAGATGTCACCAATCTGCATTTTCCTATGCATTTGTATTTTTTGTATTTGAATGTTAATACTACCCCCCTACACTAATACCCCACAAGGGCGCTGTAGGTACTGTAAATAAATAAATAAATGAATAAATTGACCTAGATAAACGTACTCATTTACGGACTCGAGACGTTGACTGGCGATCCTGAATTTTGTTCCCTTGCCAGGCTATTGAACAGTATCTTTGTCTACTGCATATAATCTTCGAGCCCACTCTTACACTTTCTCGGTTAAGGTCCTCAATCGTTTGTTGTAATTTGTCCCCATTGTTGCTGAATATGACAATGTCACCTGCACACCGAAGGTTGCCGAGACATTCGCCGTTTATCCTCACTGCTAAGCATTCCCACTCTAGGAGCTTGAATACTTCTATAAGCATGCAGTGAATAGCATTGGAGAGATTGTGTGTGTCCTTGCCTGACCCCTTTCTTGTTAGGTAACTTTCTACTTTTGTTGTGGAGAACCAAGGTTGTTTTTGCAATCCTTGTAGATATTTTCCAAGATATTTACGTATGCCTCCTGTACTCCTTAATTACGCAATGCCTCTATGACTGCTGGTATCTCTACTGATTCAAATACTTTTTCATAATATATCAAAGCCATACAGAGAGCTTGATTGTACTCCGCTGATTTCTCTATTACCTGATTTATGACATGGATACGATCCATCGTATCCATTACTCCGGGATATCATTAGTGTTATCGAATGGATACCGAGAGAAGTGAAGCGCAGTCGAGGTCGGCGGAAAACCAGATGGGGTGATAGAGTTAGGAAATTTGCAGGCGCAAGTTGGAATACGCTAGCGCAAAACAGGGGTAATTGGAGATCGCAGGGAGAGGCCTTCGTCCTGCAGTGGACATAAAATAGGCTGATGATGATGGTGGTGATGATGATGATGGTGATGATGATGATTCCTTCCTCAAGCCAGCCTGTTCCCTTGGTTGTCTGAAGTCAAGTGTTGCCCTGATTGTATTGAAAATTATCTTGGTGAATATTTTATACAATACTGAAAGCAAGCTAATGGGTATATTCTCCAATTCTTTAACGTCTCCCTTCTTAAGGATAAGTATAATGTTGGCGTTCTTCCAGGTTTCTGGTACACTTGAAGTCATGAGGCATTGCGTATAAAGGGCCGCAAGCATTTCAAGCCTCATATATATCCTCCATATTTAATTAAGTCGACTGTTATTCCATCTTCTCCAGCAGCTATTCCGCTGTTCATGTCTTTCAAGGTCCTTCTAACTTCATCGCTCGTTATTGAAGCAGCCTATGTATCCTGTTCTTCACTACTCTGTGTAGTCGTAGTGCCGCTTGTCCACTGAAAAAATGTCGGCGTCAAAAAGGTTTGCTGAAGAGCAGCACGTAGGTACAGTGCCACATACTGAGTAACCCAAGTTTCTCCAGTGCTTGGTGTCAAACCCTGTTCCCTCAACAGATCAACACGATGTGCTACCCATTCAACCCCGGGCTACCCGTGACTCAAGTTGGCGGGAAAGTGGTTAGTGGCATAAGCCGATCCACAGTCAGCCCACGAAACGTGCGTAACCTACCCAAAGAATGACAATCGCTTTAGTAGTTCATTTAATTGTAATTGGATTTATTAGGGTAATTCGCGCACTTTTCGGGGACTATCGGGCGTTCGGGATCTGCCTCAAGCCATTTTCTCACAAACGTAGATTGCTGCATAACATATAGTAGCTTGGCTGCTCGGGATACTGTACAGGTTAGTATCGAATTATTCCGCTGGTTTTACTATGTCATCGAAACTGCTGATGATATTACCCTGCTTTTCTTTCAGTGCATACATTTTGCCTTGTTTTATGCCAAGTTTTCTTCTCACTCATTTCATGCGGCGTCCACATTTTACTGCTTCCTCAAACTTTCCCGCGTTATAATTTCGGATATCCCTTACTTTCTTCGTGTTGATCAGTTTAGACAGCTCAGCGCATTCTATCTGATCTCTCGAGTTTGCCACTTTCATGTTTTCTGGTTTCTTTATTAGGTCTTTTGTTACATGGGAGAGCTTACCTACTCGTTGCCTTTGCGCCTTACCTCCCACTTCAATTGCAGCTGCTGAGATCAGCATAGTTTCATTCATTACCTCTATGTTGTCTTCATCTTCCTGTTCTAAAGCTGCATGTTTGTTTGCGAGCACAAGCCTGAATTGGTCTCCTTTTACCCTTACTGCGTCTAGGTTGACCTGTTTCTTCTTGAATAATTTTATTCTTTCTCTCTTCAAATTGAGAGAAATCCTACTTTTCACTAACCTATGGTCACTGCGCTTTACCCTACCTAGCACTTCTACATCCTGCACCTGGGATCGGTATATAGTATGAAATCTATTTCATTCCTTGTTTCTCCATTAGGGTTTTTCCAGGTCCACTTCCTGTTGCTGCGTTTCCTGAAGAAGGTATTCATTATTCGAAGCCGATTCCTTTCCGCGAATTCTACCAACATCTCTCCTCTAGTGTTCCTAGAACCGATGCCGTAGTTGCCAATTGCTTGATCACCAGCCTTCTTTTTCCCCACTTTTGCATTGAAGTCGCCCATGACTACAGTTTAACTGAGTTCGCACGTTTCTCATTGCTAAGTCATCTTCATAAAACCGTTGTTTTCTTCATCATCGTGACTGGAGGTTGGGCCATAGGCTTTAACTACCTTCATTCTATACCTCCTATTCAGGTTTATTACGAAGATTGCTGCCCTCTCATTAATGTTGTAGAATACATCAATGTGGCCTGCTATGTCGTTATGGACTAGAAATCCTACTCCGAATTCTCTCTTATCTGGAAGACCTCTGTAGCAGAGTACGTTTCCGTTAGTCAGCACTGTATAAACATCACCAGCTCTTCTAACCTCACTATGGCCAATAATATCTCAGGCAATATCTTCTAATTCTTGGAGGGGAAAACGACTGGTTGATCCCTCTTTCATACGGATCGGTAGAACACAAAAGGGAAACGTGTCTTCCCAGAAGCTGTGGCGTGTTTGCTTCTGGAACTCACGGTCCGCTGCAATGGAATTCGGAAGATTTGCGGGTGGTTGACCGTATTGCAGTTTGCCTAGCACGCGGCGTCCTGTTGGTGAGCGGTGTCCTACAGCCGAGTCGCTTCCGCGGAGTTTACTTACATAGTAGTATAGGTGTCCGAAGTCACAAATGTTACAGATGAGTTTTAACGGCGGAACTGTTTAAGCCGGAGATTGGCCCGTATAGCGTAGAACAGAAACTGCGCCTGCCTATGACGTCACCGAGTGTTGACTAGCAACCACTTGGCACCGCTGCGCCTGGCTTCGTCGCTGCTCCGCACCGCCGCGCTGAGCTGCTACGACCGCGCACCTGCTTCGTCTAGCCATCACGTGAATTCGCGTCGCCTAGCAACCACGTGTGCCTCGCTTCTCCCAGACAAGTTAACGCTTCGCCAGGCCGCGTCTTGAAGCACGTCGTGCGTACAAGCGAGAATCTGCGCGTCGGCGGTGAGCCAATCCGGAATACCGTGCCCAAGCTGCAGCCGAGATTAGGCGTCGTCGAGTCGAACATCCCGAGTTTCCAGAACGAGAACGCGAGAGTCTGCGCTTGAGTATCCAGTGTCGTCGTGATCGCGACCATGGCTGTAGCTTGGTCGACCACAAACTCCACTGCTTGCTCCAGCCTTGCTCCACTAGTGCAAGCTGCGTTCATTTTTTTCGTTGCTGGGGAAACCCTAGTCGCCTCCAGCAGTTGGAAAAGAGGTAGGGGTATCAACAAAGCGACGGAGAAAGCAATGAACGCACTTAGTTGACTTGTCATTGAAAAATGTATTCCGCGGAAAAAAAAAGGGCTTGTGGGCGTAGGCTAATGGTTGCGCCAGCCTTTTATACCCGAATAGGAAGGTCCTCACTTAAGCAGAGAGTAAGCACAGCACGTCAAAACCAATCAGCTTGGTTGTTCATGTCTTGGTTTGCAGCGTTCTTGCTGGCACGCTTACGCAATAGTCTCTTTTGTTCCTGCGTGAAGTTCGTTTGGGTGGACGCATGTCTCAGCCAGCCTTCTTTACATGCAGGGTTTGTCTATCAGTGTGTCTGTTAGCCCTCACGCAGAGACACTGTCGCGCAGACACGCGGCAATTCAAGTTGGCTGCTGGCAACGTGACAGTTGACAGTTGACAAGAACTTTATTGAAAGGTCCTGGGGCAAAAAATTGGGAGGAGCCGATGGCACCCTTATCAAGTTGGTGGCTCCGGCCACGAAAGAACCATGGTGGTGGGTCTAGGTGACGTCACGGGCCCTTTGGACGGCCTGTCGTTGATGCGTAAAGTCCGTGCCTTGCACTAGGGCGTCCCACTTGGACTTGTCGTGAAGATCAGACCCTCGTTGAATGGGCACAGCCAGAGAATGTGAACGGAAGAACAGTACTCGTGCCCCCATTTCAAGCACAATTGCGGGAAGTCGGAATCTATCCGATTAATTGTACTGGGGTTAAGTACGATCTCGTCTGTCAGAGCCTAAGCGTGACAGAGCACTGTTTAATTTTGGGTTGGGGGTGGTAATTTGCTCCCGCTTAGCCTGCAGTGGAATGTGATCTCGTTAAAGGAGGTAAGAGGGTCTTTAGGGGAGCAATCCTGTGAGAGAGTTTGACCATAAGCCCCCGCGCGTTTCGTGAATTCACGCGCTAGGCAGTGGGTCTGCTAGTTGGGGTTGCAACCCGCTTGATTAACTGCTCCGTCGACGTGGGACGGGAACCAGGCTCCTGGGGCGCTATAACTTAAATGACTCCAAACTGTTTTGATTTCAATTTCTGCAGTCAGCCTCCACGATTGGTCAAAACGTTTTCGGGCCACTCCCAACTTCGCCTGTCTGTCACGCGATGTCACGAAAACGGCGGTAGCTCCCCATCTCATATAACGTGTACACTGAATATGCATGATTCAACCACACCAAAAAATAGTTATTCCTGATTCGGCGCCTTTTCATGATTACCCTCTGCTATTGATCCAATGTTTTCTCGCTACGCCCACTTCGTCTGTCTGTCACGTGACCTTACAAAACCAGAAAAACTCACCACGTCAAAGCGACGTGTACGCGAAAAAATGCATTAGTATCCCGAACAAAACTAAACATTTTTCTGAATAGCCACACACTGCTCCGTTCCGAAACGAATAGAAGATGGCGTCCCGCCGACCGCTCAGGCCCTCGCTACTCGCACCTGTCCGTGAGCATGTATTTATTTGCGCATGATAAACCTTTTTGCGTGGCAGTAAAACGTTATCGAGCCCTTTCGGCATGCATACGACATCACTCTGCCAACTCTTCCTTGCTGAGGATCCGTTTTAGTGGCGTTCTTATCCTTCCGTTCTAAGCCGCCGCGATTTTTGACCAGCCACCGCAAGCAAAGTTAGGCGAAGCAGACCAATCGGAGAAGCCGGCACCACCCTCTTCGTGCGGTAATCTATTTTCAGTTTGCTGGCTCGGCCGCATCGAAACCCTCTCCACTAGAGCGTGCTCCTCGCCTCTTGTAGGCCAATTAGATAAGAAAAACCGCTGAGTGTAGATAATGTTATTGGTTTTGAAAGCGAACAAAGGTGATCTCCTATAAGCGAGGAGAGTGTTTGATTGGGTTGGTCAGGCAACGCTGCGGGTCACCATCCGATGATGTGGTGATGTGGTGATCCGGTCGGTGGTTACGTAAATTTGACGTAAGGACTACGGAATCAAAACAGTTTGCAATCATTTTAAGTTATAGCGCCCCTGCTGTCTCTTTGTGCGCAGTACTTTGGAGAGATGTGTTAACTTTGCTAGCCGTGTGCTTAGATAATAGGGCTGACGAGAAGGCCCTGACCACCATGCGCGAGTAGGAGAAAACAGTCGTTGGGCCTTTGGCAGCGTTAAGGGCCAAGGATATTGCGGTTTCCTCCGTTTCGTTTATGTGCTTAGTGCAAACGGACGCAGCGCTAATCAGAGTTACACGCGCGTCTACGACCGAGATTGCAAACCTATTTTCCCTGCCGTATTCGGCCGCGTCAGCCAAGAGCTCATTTGCCCCGTGTGCATTAAAACATTGAAGGATGTCTTTAGCCCGTGCAATTCTTCGGCCCTTGTTAGATACCCGATGAATGTTTCTCGGTACGGCCTTCACCTTTATACCTTCCTTGGCTTATTTGAGCAGTGTCTATCTGTCGAGCGGTGTTTGTAAAGGTGATATACCTGCTCCATTAATGACTTTGTTACCCGGCTTAGTTAACGTAAGCATGGAGATCTGTGCAGTGATATGTGACAATAAACGTGAGTCTTTCAGCATTTTGAAGTGGCAAAGTGTTACCAGCGCCCCAGCGATACAGTAGCAACTAACTCATTCGTCATAGATTTCGACTTGATGACCTTGATTGCAACATCGAGAACGCCGACACACAAGCGACATTGCGTTGGCCATTGCGTAACCGCATTTTATGCAGACTTTGTGGCTGTTGCTCTTGTTGTCCTTATATTTCGTTCATTGTACCTTCACCTACGACTGGTCGTATGAGTTGAGCAGCTTTGCAGTTGGGTCGGCAAGGATACATGAATTGCTCCAAAAGTAGCGAAGCCCGTTGTTCTGAGGCGACGTTCGAGCATGTTTCCTTTGCCTGGTACATCAAAACATTCACGGACCAATACAAGGCTTCTTCTAGCACCCAGATTGTCTACACAGGCTTTTTGGAAGTAATCTAAAATGATGGTAGATTAAAACAATACGTTGCAATTCAGCTATAGACTCTTCCAACCAGTTGATGATTTGCGTTTTGTATAAGTTATGTGCTTTTGGGATCCTATCGGTTCACAGGCATGCGTGGTGTGCTCCAATGTGCGACCTACTTGAAGGTTCTGTAAGCTTTTCCAGCTGTTTCAGCATAATCATCCTCGAGTTCTTCTACAAAACATTAAGGCGCAAGCCGATTCATGGCAGCTACTACGCAAGAAATTATAGAAAAGGTACACGTGCTACAAAAAAAAAACGGTTTTTGAGAGTTGTTGTGAAGGCAAATCATTCCCATCATTCTGAAGAGTTATTTTGTAAATACAGTGTTATGCCAGTAACACGCATTTATGATTGTCGTCTTTGCAGGCAGTTGAAACGGAAAATAGATATTACCAAATGTCTTGAATTTTTTTATAATAAGTTTGAAGCGGCTTGCTCTAACGCACCCCATGAGAAATATCCAGCCCTAGATATTGGAAACATGCTGAGCAACTTAAGGATCACGGCTGTTAAAGAGCCCCCCACCGACGATGTTGAATATGCTACGCAATATAAGCTTGAACTTAAAAGTATCACTTTTAGGGAGTTATGTGCCCGTTTTGCTGTGTCCTAGTCCACATGTTTTCCTTCTGGTTTTCAGTATATTATTGCGATAGAAATTATATTGACACTTCAAACAAACTTTCGCCATCAGCGTCGCTTAGGTATATGCATACTATCTACTTATCCATGCCCTATATTCGGGTTTTATTGCTGCAGAATTTATTCACTGAAGTTGCTAATATGAAGCCTTACGTTCTTCACGAAATAATTCCTCAGTATTTTGAGAATGACAGCTCCCAAACAAATGTCATGAAACATAACATTCATAGCAGCACATGTTTTTATCCCCAATTGACGTCTGGGTACCTACGGCCAGCTGTTTCTTGGCGGCAAGCTGTCGACCAAGCGGGTTGCTGAAAGGATCGCGGAGCTGCTGCTTGAAGGTTTCCCAGTTGGTGAGATCCACCTCGTGGGTCCGAAACCTGCCGCGAGGCGTTAAAATATGCCGTTACCCCGCATGATTGTTGGAACGCACTCATTCTGTTTACTGACACGATCGTACATGGTGAGCCACTCCTCCACGTCAATGCTGTTTGCCCCGGAAGATGTCCTGGAATCGCGGGGCTGTGAGAGGGCGTGAATCTAGGTAGTACGCGCAGGCGTAGCTGGCGATGACGTGCCATCACTTGGTGGCATGGCGGCAGATTTGAGGTATCGTCCGCTGCGAAACTCCGTTGTCAGAAGAAGTAAGTAACCAGCACCTCCACCATATAAATATCACGGGGAAGCACAGTATGGAAACAATTTACGAGGTGTATTTACAAGGGTAGAAAGCACTGGCCAACATGTTGTTGTTGCCTCAAAACCTGGATCGTACCCACAGGTAAATTGGCTGCTCTGGGTTGATTGAAAAGCGCACCCAAGAAAATAACAAAAGGTGCCAAGGTAAACGTTCAAAGCGAAACATTAGGCGACGGATGCTAAGAAAAATTTTGAGAGCGCCAACACATAGACTTAGGAAAATGTTTTTTTTTTCAATGAAATAAATAAGTATCCCATGGTCGATACCCTAGACGTGTAGCATTCCGGAAGCTTCAGTGAACTTGTGTATAGCAGTAGTCATCGACCCATGGGCTGTGCTTAATAGACAAGCGCCAAACGGCAAGAAGACTGGTGTACTAAGTGCTAAACCCAGATTATTACTTGGAAATCCCAATCCAGCAACATCAAGCAAGTCACGTCGTGTCCTCAGATCAGCCCAGTAGTCACTCATAGTTACGTCCCACTAAATCCAAAGGTCAACATTATCTTCGAGTATCACGTCGCAATATTGTTACATTTTTATTCAGGGAAAACGTGTAAAAGAAGTGCTAGAACTGCCCACACTTCTACGTCCATTTTGCTATCTGAAGAAAATATTTGTGTAGTAGGGTTGCAAAAGCAAACACCTTGCGCAAGGAAATTCATGGCATTACAGGTATAGTTTGTGTACTTACATGTTTGTAGCAGTGACTCCTATAGGATCGTTCTTCTAGAGATACATTCTTAGGTGGACTCTGCGGCAGACAGTCACAACTGAAAATGGCAGACAGTTAATAGCACTCAAAGGTTTATACGAAGGAACAACAATATGAAGCAAATATATACACCCAATCGAGCCGCTTACATCCCATGATGCCTTCCTATGACAGATTTGTTGTCGCTGACGACATACAACCTTACCTGGAGAAAATCTCTCTTAGTATAAATTTCGATTATGAGTATTTTGAAACTTTTAAAGAAATTTTTTTGTCCTGTATTTAAACATTGTTGGCCCACAACCACAACCTCTGTGGTAGCATCAGATTTCGTTGCATGCTCGCCAGGCTAACGTTGTAATCAATGAAACTAGTATTTCATATCTTGCTTGATGTATTTGCTACAATCGCTTTAACAACCATTTCTATATTTTAATTGTTCTGAGGAATACCTGCTCGCATAGGTAAACTGCAAAGCTTTCTTTTTCACAAACTGTATGGGTTCCCTTTGTAGCTCGTGCTGCATAAGGGTGGATGACAATTTTTCCTTTTTTGAACGCTCTTTACCTGCGGGATTTCGCACAGCTAATACATTTTAATTTCTTTTGCTGCCTCTCGCTTTAACGTTGCTCCAATACTTAAGATTCGTGACATCTAGCACTAGACGAACGAAAGAAAGCGCGCATATGCATCCACCAGCCATCTCGACTCCTCCAGCCTTTTGCCCGGTCGGTAATTACCTCCTAAATACGGCGGAGGGGGGTACGCGCTCAGCAACGCGAAATACCATGTACAGCCATTGCTGCGCTAGAGGAGGACACGCGCTCACCTGCTCCACACACTCAGAGACCGAAGTTGAGGAGGGATTCATTGAAGAGCGGCCCATACCCGGTGCTGAAAGTCAGCGTCAGTTTATTCGAACAGCAGCACCTACCCAGTCCCCGTATACAGACATGGCGTGAAATAGGTTCGTCGAAGAGCGGCTCCAATGTAAACATTGTCACATAGTCAATGACCCAGGTTGGCCCGGCGGTGCGTTCGAACCGCGTTTCCTGAACACAGAAGCCCCCATGCGCTATCCATTCGACCATGGACTACCCAGTGAGTCAGGTAGCGGGGAAAAACAGACACAAACATAATGCATACCTAGCTCCCGAAAAGTGCGCTGAGTACCCAATAAATGTCAACACAAAAAATACCCGAAACGCCCATTTCACCATCAAGTTGACACTAATGCAATGAGCTCTGAAGCAGTGTAGCGACCACCATATTGCAA